>NC_133651.1:301748613-302048613 GCF_009905375.1 Apium graveolens
CCTTTCTGTCTCACCCTCTCCAATACCTCATCATGTTCCAACTCTAGTTCATAAGTCTTCAAGATTCCATATAATCTTTCAAGAGTAAAGTCCTTATAATCCTGAGAGTTTCTTAAGGAAACAGTCATGGGTTTCCATTCCTTTGGTAAGGATCTCAAAAATTTAAGATTTGAATCCTTCACCTGGTACACTCTACCATACAGCTTCAGTCCATTCAACAGCTTTTGGAATCTATTAAATGTGTCATTTAAAGATTCATTCTCTTCAAAATGAAAGTACTCATACTGTTGAATGAGAAGCTGCATTTTGTTCTCTTTTACTTGTTCTGTACCTTCACACAGCAACTGAACTGTGTCCCAAACCTCTTTGGCAGTTGAACAATTTATCACATTATCAAACATATCCTTGTCAAGACCATTAAACAAAATGTTCATAGCCTTCTTATCCTTGTGGACTTCTTCTGTGTCTTCCATTGTCCATTCTGCTCTAGGTTTTGGAATGGATTGACCAACAGCAATTGTGGCCGTAGCAACTGTGGCTACTTTGTGGGGAATGTGAGGACCATTCTCAATGCAGTTTACATAACCTTCATCTTGGGAGAGTAGATGAAGGTGCATTTTCACCTTCCAGTGGTGATAACTGTCTTTGTCAAGAACTGGGATCTTTACTCCAATATCCTTCTTACTCATCTTTGTTAGATTCCAAGATCTTTAAACTCTTTGTGTGTCAAGAGCCTGCTCTGATACCAATTGTTATTCCTAGAGGACTAACAATGAGATTTACAGAAGGGGGGTTGAATGTAAATCTCAAAACTTTTTCAGGTTTTGAGAAGTTTATTAAAGCAGTGTGTTCTAGATGAACAAGTGTATGAATTGCTTTGAGCTAATGCAGACAGATATATATTCAAACACAAAATGTAAAGAACACAACAAACTTTAAAAACTTTTCTGGTGGATTTGTTGTTCCACCAGAGATGGTATATTAGAAAATCTGTGTTCAACAATGTTGATCACAGCTGCATCCTAGTACAAACTAGATGAATTTTCTCTCAAGATATTTCTTAACAGCTCTGGAAAATCTCTCACTAATTACTAGCTTCTTCTTGGTTTATATATTACCAAGTGTACAAGTGAAAAACAATATAAAATTACAATAGTAAAATAAGTTCTTCACTTGCTTCTTTTCCTGTTCACTCAAGTACTTTGTTGACTATTGCATCTTTGTACTAAAGAAGAACGGCTGCTTTTTCTGTTGATCCTGAAATTCGGCTACCACATCTCACTTTTCTCTGTCAACCCATGTGCCTCTGTTTGTAGGTACAACTACCACTTATCAACGGCTAATTAGCAGAACATCCGTTGAAGCTTTCATCCGTTGATGACTTCATCCGTTGAAGGATGTTATCCGTTGAAGCTTTCATCCGTTGATGCTCTCATCCGTTGAAGGATGTTATCCGTTGAAGCTTTAGAGACATCCGTTGAAGCTTAGCTTCTCATCCGTTGAAGGTCTTTAAGTCATCCGTTGATACCACTTCATTTATACAAAATTACAAGGCATGAAATATTTACAATTGGTCTTCCTATCTGCATATCATCTAGTAGTCAACATGACTTATAGTTTCTCTCAACTTCTAAGAATTACATTTTAAATACAGAGACTGAAATATGCTACAATACTAGACTTATTTCTAAGTAAAGCTACACCATCAACGGATAGCCAAAGTGGTCTTATCCGTTGAGGCTACTGACACTAAATTTCTACTTAAGTATTTTGTTAAACATATCATCAAACTAATGCACATATATTCCTAACATATACAAATATTTTTTTAATTATTTTTTAATTTTAGGGTTTAGGGGTTAAAAACCCCTAAATTTATAAAAATATTATAAAAACATGATTATTATTATTTAAATAGCTTAATTTTTGGTACATTTGCTCGTTTTTACCGCGTCGGTCCATCTGTACGGTTCGATCATGTGTATTTCATAATTTTTATTTTTTATTAATTATTTCACTTTTTTAATCAAAATTGCTAATTTTCTTATAAAAACGTATTTGTGATCGTTCAAATGTGCTAATTTTTTGTGCATTAACATATTTTGACGTTAAGTTAACATCCGTACGGTTCGATCCTTAAAAATAAATTTTAAAATTATACTTATAGTATCGAATGGTATGTTCAACTTATTCTGTCTACAGAATGCCGACATACTTACTGAAATAATTATATTCCATATGATTTTGATTATAATATTTTTTAAATAGCCTAATTGTTGGTACATTTGTTCGTTTTCACCGCGTCAGTCCATCCATACGGTTTGATCATGTGTATTTTATATTTTTCATTTTTTTTTAATTTTTAATTAAATTTGCTAATTTACTTATAAAAACGTAATGGTACCGTTAAAATGTGCTATTTTTTTGTGCATAAGCATATTTTGACATGAATTTAACATCCGTATGGTTCGATCGTTAAATATACCTTTTAAAATTATACTTTTCACATCGAATTCATTTTTTTAATTTTTAATTAAATTTGTTAATTTACTTATAAAAACGTAATGGTACTCGTTCAAAAGTGCTAATTTTTTGTGCATAAGCATATTTTGACATGAAGTTAACATCCGTACGGTTCGATCGTTGAAAATAAGTATTAAAAGTGTACTTTGACCAAGACTGCTAAAACCGACCGAGGTCAAATATGCAAAGTGGTCGGTTTTATTTCAGAAGCTAATTTAATTCTTATAACCGACCACCTTAAAACCGACCACCCCTTTAAGGAGACGGTCGGTTTTATCAAAAAAGTGGTCGGTTTTAGTCAAGGAGACGGTCGATTTTCTGAGAAATATTATGGTCAAATATTATGATTTTTTGGCCCTAACCGGACGTAAACGCATAAAAATTTAGCATTAAAACCAAAAATTCACAAACCCATTAAAAATTTACTATAACTTATAAATAAAGTATCCTAATCATTACAAAATTTACTAAAAATCATCTTTAAAATACAAATGACGTTATTCAAAATCGTCAAAACCATCATCATCTTCGTCATCATCATCATTCTCATTGTCACCTTCACTTATTTCTTCTTCTCCTTCATTTTCATCTTCGTCATCCTTCAAATCATCTTCTTCGTCTTCTTCTTCTTCTTCACGTCGAATAAATGGTATTTGTCCATATTGTGCAAAATCGACAAAGAGCGAAAACGAGGTCGATGCATTAGATATATCTTCCTGAAAAGCGTCCTCTATATCATTTTGCGTAACGATAGATTCATCAATTGGGCGACTTTTAGATTTGACCACCGTATATATTTTCGCTTTTGGATCCAATACACTAGGAGCATAATATATTTGTGAGGCTTGACTAGCTAAAATAAAAATCTCATTTGACTTCAATCTTGAAGTCATATCAATTGTAATCACACGATTCTTATCAATCCTCACACCATTACCAACACTATCAAACCATATACATTTGAACAAATATACATGATTGCATCCTTGATAAATAAGTCTAATAATTTCTTGTAGTTGACCATAATAATCAAGATTATTTCCGTGCAAATTTCCTTTAACAACAATACCAGAACCGGATGCAGATTTTGTTGAAAATTTATATCCATTAACTTGACAAGTCTCAAAAGTCATAACTTTTAATACCGGCCCTTCAAGTAAGTCCCTAAAATGAGGTCCTTCCACCTCATCTTTATCAACCTAAAAACAATTCAAATCGATGAGACGTTGTAATTATAAGAATTTAAAACAAAAACAAATCAGGCAAATTAAAAATAGATAAATACCTTTTGTTTAAACCAAGTTTTAAATCGACTTTTGACAATACGATCTAAATCTTGAGGTGTTGTTTCCGGGCATTGTCGCATAACACGATCTTGGTACTTCCTAAAATATAAATAAAAATTAACAAAAATCATGCATGTGTCATTAACAAAAATTATTACGCATATTTTTTAAAGTAGAATTTTGGTACCTTAGATAAGGTTGAACTTCAGGAGAGTTTAAAAGAACATATTCTTCCGCTAACTGTCATTCATCATCACTCATGTATCGAGTTCTTTCCTTTCCAAGAGATTGAATTGGATATTTAAACACTTTTAAATTCTCGGAATTTTGCACATCAAACAAAACCTCGTTATGACGTACCTTATTATGGATCGTGTCAGAGGCAAAATAAAAGGAACAAATATTAAGAATCTCCTCCTCCATATATCGTTCGACAATTGACCCCTCAACCCTTGCTTTATTACCGACTTTTTGTTTTAATTTTCCCAACAAACGCTCAATCGGATACATCCAATGCCAATAAGCAGGTCCATCAAGTCTAATTTCTTCGGCTAAATGTACAACCAAGTGTTCCATCGAATCAAACCAACTTTGAGGAAAAATCGTTTCCAACAAACACAACGCTTTGATAACCGATTTTTTCATTATTTTCAAGTCGGTTTTTGTAACCACGGATGAACATAAATCTTGGAAAAAGTTAGAAATTGTCGTGATTGCATCGACAATAGGCGCCGGTAAAAGTTCACGAATTGCGAGAGGCAATAATTTTTGAAGAAAAAATGTGACAATCATGCGATTTGAATCCATAAAATGTACACTCCTCAACATTGTAACAACGTGATATATTTGAGGAATAACTGTTAGGAATATATGTGCATTAGTTTGATGATATGTTAAACAAAACACTCAAGTAGAAATCTAGTGTTTGTAGCCTCAACGGATAAGACCACTTTGGCTATCCGTTGATGGAGTAGCTTTACTTAGAAATAAGTTTAGTATTGTAGCACATTTCAGTCTCTGTATTTAAGTTATAGTTCTTAGAAGTTGTGGGAAATTATAAGTCATGTTGACTACTAGTGGATATGCAAATAGGAGGGCTAATTGTAAATATTTCATGCCTTGTAATTTTGTATAAATGAAGTAGTATCAACTGATAGTTTAAAGGTTTTCAACGGATGAGAAACAAAGCTTCAACGGATGTTTCTAAAGCTTCAACGGATAACATCCATCAACGGATAAAGCTTCAAATGCTAAAACATCTACGGATAAGAGTGTCAACGGATAAAGCCATCAACGGATGAAAGCTTCAATGGATGCTCAGTTCCATAGCAGTTGATAGTGACAGTTTATAAAGCTGACAGAGGCACATGGGTTGACAGAGACAACTGGAATGTGGTAGCCTCTTGGCGGAACAAAAGAAAAAAAGCAGCCGTTTCACTCTGGTACAAAAGGAAACAGTCAACGGATTATCCTATATTGCACTGGATAGAAAAATGGAGTAGAAACAAGTGAAGAACTATTTTTTAATTGTACTTTATCTTTGTCTTCACTTGAAAAACTTGGTGATATAAATACCAAGAAGCAACTAGTAATTAGAGAAGATTTTCCAAAGCTGTTTAGAAAAATATAGAGAGAAAATCATCTAGTTTGTACTAGGACGCAGTTGTGATCATAGATTTTCTGAAATACACATCTCTGGTGGAACAACAAATCCACCAGAAAAATTTTTAAAGGTCTTTGTGTTATTTACATTTGTGTTTTGAATATATATCTATTTGCACTTGCTTAAAGCAATTCACACACATTTGTCTTTTATTCATTTAGCCTTAAAACTGCTTAAAACTTGAAAAAGTTTTGAGATTTACATTCAACCCCCCTTCTGTAAATCTCATTGTTAGTTCATTAGAAATAACAATTGGTATCAGAGCAAGCTTTTGACACACAAAGAGTTTAAAGATCTTGGAAGCTAACAAAGATGAGCAAGAAGGATATTGGTGTAAAGATCCCAGTTCTTGATAAAGACAGTTATCACCACTGGAAGGTGAAAATGCACCTTCATCTTCTCTCTCAAGATGAAGGTTATGTCAACTGTATAGAGAATGGTCCTCACATTCCCCACAAGGTAGCCACTGTTGCTACAGCTACAGTTGCTGTTGGCCAGTCCATTCCAAAGCCTAGAGCAGAAAGGACAATTGAAGACACTGATGAAGTCCACAAGGATAAGAAGGCCATGAATATTTTGTTTAATGGTATGGATAAAGACATGTTTGATAATGTGATCAATTGTACAACTGCCAAAGAGGTTTGGGACACAGTTCAGTTGCTGTGTGAAGGTACAGAACAAGTAAGAGAGAACAAGATGCAGCTTCTCATTCAACAGTATGAGTATTTTCATTTTGAAGAAGGTGAATCTTTAAACGACACATTCAATAGATTCCAAAAGCTGTTGAATGGATTGAAGCTGTATGGTAGAGTGTACCAGGTGAAGGACTCAAATCTTAAATTTTTAAGATCTTTGCCAAAGGAATGAAAACCCATGACTGTTTCCTTGAGAAATTCTCAAGATTATAAGGACTTCACTCTTGAAAGATTATATGGAATTTTGAAGACTTATGAACTTGAGTTGGAGCAGGATGAGGTGTTGGAAAAGGGAAGAAAGAAAGGAGGTTCAGTTGCTTTGGTAGCTGAAAATGAAAAGGAAGAATGCAGACAAGAGACTGTGAGATCATCACCAAGCTTCAAGGTTGGTGTAAGCAAGCAAGAATCAAGCAAGGGAAAGGAAGTAGCTGTTGACATTGAGGACAACTCTAGTCAAGATGACTTTGATGAAGTTGATGAGCATCTTGCATTCCTGTCCAGGAGATTTGCAAAGATGAAATTCAAGAAAAACACTAGAGCCACTAAACCAAACAAGAACATGGTGGACAAGTCCAAGTTCAAGTGTTATAACTGTGGCACAAGTGGACACTTTGCAAATGAGTGCAGAAAGCCAACTTCTGAAAGGAAGAAATTTGAGCAGGTGGATTACAAAAAGAAATATTTTGAACTGCTCAGGCAAAAATAAAGGGCTTTCATCACTCAAGAAAAAGACTTGGCAGCTGATGGAGCTGAAGAGGATGAAGATGTGGAATATGTCAACTTGGCTCTCATGGATGATTCTGAAGAAATTGAAGTTAGTTCATCTAGCAACCAGGTAATCACTACTGATCTCTCACAGCTTGCTAAAGATGAATGCAATGATGCTATCAATGACATGTCTACTGAATTTTATCATTTGCGTATGTCTCTTAAATCTCTTGCTAAGGAAAATAGTAGGATTAAAGAGAACAATCTGTTTTTAAGTGATAGAAATGCTGTGCTAGAAAATACGTTGATTGACCTAGAGAAAATTAAATTGCATTGTTTATCTGTTGAAAGTGAGCTAGCTGAATCTGTTAAGAGAGTAGAGATACTTTCTAAACAATTAGAGAGAGAGCAAGAGGTGATTAAAGCCTGGAAAAATCTAGGGATGTTAGTGCTCAAATTGTCAAGGTTCAAGGAATTGAATCATTCTGTGAGAATTCCTGGAAGAAAAACAAAAAGGAAATAGAATTAATTGATGGATTATCAACGGATGTGGAATCAACGGATGATGAAAGTCATCCGTTGAAGGAAGAAAAGGAGCATCCGTTGAAGGCTCATCAATTAACACAGGCAAATGATTCTGAAAAAGATAATTTGAAAAATCTCAAAAAGAAGTTTGGTTCAACTTCCAAGAACTTTGTCAAAGAAGAAGCTAGCACATCCAAAGATGCTAGTAAGGTGAATATAAGACACATGACTTTAGATCAGTTGAAGAATAGGCTTAAGTTGGTTGAGGATAAAAAGGAAACCAAAAGAAAATCCAATAGAAATAGGAAGGCAGGGATTAACAAACATAACAATTACACACCTGATAAGTATGCCCCTAGAAAAAGTTATGTGCATTGTAGTAGTGTTAATCATCTATCTGCTAACTGCAAATCTGTTATGAATGCTCCCATGCCTTTAACCTCTTCCATGCCTAACATGTCTATGTCACCATTGCATGCCATGCCTGCTCTGTCTCAACAGAATCCTTATGCATATTTTGCAAACATGCCATATGTTAATAATCCTTATTTTGCAGCATTTAGTATGCCTCAAATGCCATACAATATGCCTATGTAGAATAACATGTTTGCACAATCCATGCCTTATCAAATTCAACCAAATGTGCTAAATAATTCTGTAACTAATCCTATACTTCAACCATCTACATCTGAGACCAAGGTTGACTCAAAGTTACCTAAGTCAAAAGGTGCAGTAAGTGTGAAGTCTAGGAAAAAGACTAACAAGGCTGGACCCAAGGAAACTTGGGTACCAAAATCAACTTGATTTGATTTTGTTGTGTGCAGGGAAAAAGAATGAATTTATGGTACTTGGACAGTGGTTGTTCAAGGCACATGACAGGAGATTTCACCCTGCTCACAGAGTTTAAGGAGAGAGCTGGCCCTAGCATAACCTTTGGAGATGACAACAAAGTGTTCACTATGGGATATGGTTTGATTTCAGCAGAAAATGTCATCATTGATGAAGTTGCATTAGTTGATGGTCTCAAACACAATCTACTGAGCATCAGTCAACTATGTGATAGAGGGAATACTGTTTCTTTCAATTCTGAAGCCTGTGTTGTTACCAGCAAGAAGGACAACAAAGTGGTTCTAACTGGAGTTAGAAAAGGAAATATGTACTTGGCTGACTTCAACTCTACAGATGCAGAATCAATCACTTGTCTTTTCAGCAAAGCAAGTCAAGAGGAAAGTTGGCTATGGCACAAGAAGCTATCCCATTTGAATTTCAAGACAATGAATGATCTAGTCAAGAAGGACTTAGTTAGAGGAATCCCTCTAGTTGAATTTTCAAAGGATGGTATGTGTGATGCTTGCCAGAAAGGTAAACAAAGGAAAGCATCATTCAAAAAGAAGCTTGAAACAACAATTGATGAACCACTACAGCTATTGCATATGAATTTGTTTGGACCAATCAATGTATTGTCAATTGCAAGGAAAATATATTGCTTAGTGATTGTAGATGATTTCTCCAAGTTTTCATGGACATACTTTCTTGGATCAAAGGATGAAGCAAGTGAAATCATTATCAATCACATAAGACAAGTCAACAATCATTCTGACTTGAAGGTTAGGAATATCAGGAGTGACAATGGAACCGAGTTCAAGAATTCTATAATGAGGCTGTTCTGTGAAGAAAATGGAATCATGCATGAGTTCTCAGCTCCAAGAACACCACAGCAAAATCGTGTTGTTGAAAGAAAGAACAGATCCTTGATTGAAGCTGCTAGAATAATGCTTGAAGAATCAAAGTTACCAACATATTTCTGGGCTGAAGCTGTTAATTGTGCTTGCTACACTCAGAATATTTCTTTGGTCAATCAAGCTAAAGGCATGACTCCTTATCAGTTGTTCAAGAGAAGAAAACCAACTCTAAATTTTCTTCATGTCTTTGGATGTAAATGCTTTATACTAAGGAATCAACCTGACCACAAAGGGGAGTTTGATGCAAAGGCTGATGAAGGAATATTTGTTGGTTATTCAGCTGGAAAATCATTTAGGGTCTACAATTTAAGAACCAACATTGTTATGGAATCTGTGCATGTTGTGTTTGATGATAAAAAGATTGATGGACTAACAGATGAGGGACATCATGAAGGACTCAAATTTGACAACATTGAGATATATTGTGATGATTGTGAAGATGAGAATGGTGGATAAGACACTTCAAAAAGGATTCAAAATCTACCTTTTGATAATGCACAAAATGCTGCATCAGTTGAAAGTCATAATTCAGCATCCGTTGATAGAAATAATGCAACATCCGTTGAAAGACAAAATGCATCATCCGTTGAAGTACATAATGGAGCATCCGTTGATCATAGTTCATCAACGGATAATTAAATTATATCATTAGTTGATAGAACTCCAAGTTCCCTGCAAAGGACCAACAACTCAGGGGGAGTTTCAACCAATCAACACTCTATCTCACATCATGACAATACTGAGGCCACCTCATCTAGAGCTAATTTTCCACCTCAAAGGAAATGGACCAAGAGTCATCCCTTTGAACTGATCATTGGTGATGCAACATCCAAAGTGCAAACTAGAAGGGCTACTCAAGATGAATGTCTGTACAGTAGTTTTCTATCACAGGAGGAGCCTAAGAGAGTGGAAGAAGCTCTATTGGATCCAGATTGGATATTAGCTATGCAGGAAGAGCTAAACCAATTTGAGAGAAACAAAGTTTGGAAGCTGGTGCCCAAGCCAAAGAACAAGAGTTCTATTGATACAAAATGGGTATTCAGGAACAAGATGGATGAAAATGGCATTGTCATAAGGAATAAAGATAGATTGGTTACCAAGGGCTACTCTCAACAAGAGGGAATAGATTTTGATGAGACATTTGCTCCTGTTGCAAGACTTGAAGCCATCAGAATCTTTCTAGCCTATGCAGCCCATGCCAATTTCAAAGTCTATCAAATGGATGTCAAGAGTGCATTTCTGAATGGAGAATTGGAGGAAGAAGTTTATGTGAGCCAACCTCCAGGGTTTGAAGATCCAAATTTTCCAGACTATGTGTACTATATGTTGAAAGTACTCTATGGACTGAAGCAAGCACCCAGAGCCTGGTATGAGACTTTGTCAAAATTCCTTCTAGATAATCACTTCACTAGAGGTACTGTTGACAAAACTCTTTTCTTTAGAAATGTTAATGGCTCTACAATACTTGTTCAAATTTATGTAGATGATATTATATTTGGTTCTACAGATGATAAACTTTGTAAAAGGTTTGCAAAGTAATGCAAAGTAAATATGAAATGAGCATGATGGGAGAACTAACCTATTTTCTTAGTTTACAAGTTAAACAGGTTAGTGGTGGAATTTTCATTAGTCAAACTAAATATATTCATGATCTTTTAAAGAAGTTTGACTTAATGGAATGTTCATCTGCAAAAACTCCCATGGCCACTGCCACTAAGCTTGAATTAAACAAGGCTGAAAAGTCTGTGGACATTACAAGCTATAGAGGCATGGTTAGTTCACTTTTAAATTTAACTGCTAGTAGACCAGATATAATGTTTGCTACATGTCTTTGTGCTAGATTTCAAGCTGATCCTAGAGAGTCTCACTTAATTGCTATTAAGAGAATTTTCAGATATCTCAAGGGTACACCAAATTTAGGTATTTGGTACCCTAGAGAGTTTGGTTTTGATCTAATTGGCTATTCAGATGCAGACTATGCAGGTTGTAAGATAGACAGGAAAAGTACAACAGGCACCTGCCAATATCTAGGAAATAAGCTTGTATCATGGTTCAGCAAGAAGCAAAATTCAGTCTCTACTTCTACAGCTGAGGCTGAATATATTACTGCAGGAAGTTGCTGCTCTCATGTGTTATGCATGAGGAATCAGCTCTCTGATTATGGACTTCATGTTGATAGAATTCCTATTTTTTGTGACAACACAAGCGCCATAGCCATAACTGAGAATCCAGTGCAGCATTCAAGGACCAAACACATTGATATCAAGTACCATTTCATAAGGGAGCATGTCATGAATGGTACAGTGGAACTACATTTTGTTCCAAGTGAACAACAAATTGCAGACATCTTTACCAAGCCACTTGATGAATCGACATTCACAAGGTTGGTAAGTGAGCTAGGTATGCTTAATTTTTCTTAAAATTCTTGTCTAAATTGCAATTTGCTTTGCAGCCTGAAATGCATTTGTTGCAAGAACAAAGTTGGCTTTAAGTAAAGAATTTTCTATCAATGGATATTCCCTATCCGTTGAAAGTCAAAGTTGTTCTATCAATGGATGTCCATTATCCGTTGAAAGACAAATACATTTCTGGAAATTTTATCCTTCAACGGATAAAATTGTGTTACTCTTCAACGGATGACAGTTTACTTTATCCGTTGAAATGTCACATCAGTTGATACAAGTGAATCACAACTGTTGATTCTATTTTCTTAACCGTTGATACATATATATACAGCTGTATGTATTTGTATTAAAGGCAGTTTTTAGAATACATACAGTTTTTCCTTAAACGGTTGTAATCTACTTAAAAATATTGTTTAATTATTTTATTTACGCTTTTTAATTTGAGAAAGTATAAAAGCCCTTTTGTTTTTTGTTTTTTTACTTTATGCTTTCTTGATTCTTCAAAAGCTTTTACTATCCTTTCTCTGCAAAACCCTCAATCTTTTCTCTGCAACTTCTACTCACAAGAATGGCACCAGTGGTAAAGATAATGTCCCAATCTGGGTTTATCTATGAGAAATACAATTTCATAGCTTTGGTGGAAAAGAATGAAGCCCACTCAGATTATCACAAGATGATGGATTTCATCAAGAACTGCAAACTGAGCTATGCAATGCTGGAGGCCCCAATGATTTGCTATGAGGTAGTTGGGGAGATTTGGACAACTGCTGAGTTCAATCCCACTGATATGACCATCTCCTTCTCTCTCAAAGGTAAGGACCACTGTATTAACTGTGATGACATACAGTCATGCTTTAAATTACCTGAGAACAATGTCATGACACCACACACTGATAATGATGTATCTAGCATATTAGATTCCATAGGCTACTCACTTAATTCTACTAGTTTAGGCAGTATTAAGAGAAAAGGCCTTAGGAAAGAATGGAGTTTTCTTGGTGATGCCTTTATCAAGGTTTTCTCTGGTAAAATTAGTAATTTTGATGCAATAACTTCATCTCTTGTTAATATGCTCTATATGCTAGTTTCTGATAGGTACTTTAATTTTAGCAATCATGTTATGCTAGAATTGGGTACTAGGTAAGGTAACAAGGCTAATAAACCTCATAATATCTACTATGCTAGATTCTTTATGTTGTTGGCTAACCATGTTGCTGAAGGTTTGGTCATAAATAATGAGAATAAGCTCAAGTGCTGGGCACAAGAGAAGAGGGTCCTTGCAGACCTTTTAAGGATGGACCTCAACAGCAAGGTGCCATTGGTATATTTACCAATCATGAATGCACCTCAGATAAGTGAGGTAAATACATCTTCAACTCCTACTACTTCCAATCCCATTATTTCTTTGCCTTCAAGTGTGGCCATGGAATCTGTGTCTTTGCCCCAACAGATTCCTACCAAGGCCACCTAACCTAAAGTTTCAAAAACAAAGTCAAAGAAAGCCACCTCTGTTGTTTCTCAAAAGACAACAGTTGTAACAACTATCATAAACCCTGAGGGGAGTGAACAGGGTGTTAGTGGTGAGGGGAGGGGTGAACATCAAGCAAACCCCCATCATAAGGTAGGAGAGGTGAGTGGTACCCAAGCTAGCCAAGCCACAGTTTCTCAAAAGGCTGTGGTGGTTGAAAAGGATTCAAGCTCATCCCTAGTTGCATCCTCCCAAAAGGGTGCAGCTATTGAAAATAGTCCACATCCAGGGACACAGAACAAAAGAGGGAGGGACACTGAAGCCACACACTCACCTGTGAAAGCCTTCACAAGAAGAAAGAGGGTCAAAACCCAAATTTCCACACACAGTGCACACACTGCACAGATACACCCACCTGTATCTATGCCTTCTCAAATTCAGCTTGATGTGACACCAACAAATATGGAGTCACTGCATCATTGTCTCAAAATTAACACACATCAATCACCAAATTCTCCATCACCATCTCTGGATGTGGACATGATATTCTCATCAATTCTTGATTCTCCCTCTTTACAACTCAGGGAGGAGCCCCACTCAAATACTGGTGATCATCATCTTTTAGATGATTTGTTGGATCATCCGCCAATTCTTTAAGACTTAGTTGAAGAATCTGTGTCACCTAAGTTAAAATCAATCCACACATATTCAACAATTATGTCACTTTCAATTTCTACTTCTTTTCCTTCTTCAACGGATATCCCTCATCCATTGACAAATGGTTTTTCTTCAACGGATAAGCTTAACAGCAGTTATCTGTTGATACCATCAGTTTCAACTTCAACGGCTATTCTTCATCCGTTGATGGTCTCTACACAAACAACTGAATTAACTCCAAGTGTAGAAGACATGGTTACTGTACAATCACTTCTAGGGCTGAGGGAAGGGAGTGAAAATTTGAGTGAGAGGTTGGGTTGCTCCCAGGCAAAAGGAGAGCTTGAGAGTATAAAAATGCATGCTATTTCTTCCAGCATGGCAAAAGAAAGTGAGAGGAGTACCACCTTAGTAGGTGAAGGGGAGGGTGTGAGGGGTGTGAGCCAGGGGGAGCCCCTGATGCAAGAAAAGAGAGAAATTGAGAGAAAAGCAGGTACAGAAGGTATAAGGGTGGATCCAGTCATTGCTAGTGAGTCAATGATTGTGGTTGATGCTGAAAAGGAAAGACAATTTCAGCAACATTACAAAGCTGTAATTGATAACATTTCCTTGGATGCTGACACTTTTACTCATCCTGCGGCAGCCTATCAGTTGTTGGCTACTCAGGGCAATGAGGAGGCAGAAAAGACCTTAAATCTAGTACATACTTCAGAATCTCTACAAAGGGATAAAGCTGCTGTCAATAGGATGCCTCCTATAGCTGGTGAGCCATATGAGGAATTTGGTGTAAATTCTAATGATGATGACTCTGTTTCATTTGCTGGAAGCATGAACTTAGGGGGAGATGAGGGCCCTAGTTCTCTTCCAAACTTACCTGAATGGGCATTGACAAAGGAGTCTACACCAGGACAATTCAATGTCTCCTTAGTCAAAAAAGTCATGTCTATCCAACAGTCCATTCAGAACACCTCACATGCTGGTACCAAGGCTATTCTTCAAGCCCACTTGGATTCTCTCCATCTCATGAAGCTACAACAACTAAGACAGAATCTAAGTGTGGATGAACTCAAACAAAAAATAGCTGACTTGAAGTCCTACAATTCTGAGAAGCTGGACTCAATCATGCCCTTTGGTACCATGCAGGAACTATTGTAATATATAATAGATGATGTTAAAGAATTATGCCTCAGAAGAATGTCAAAGATTACTGGAGGTAAAAATATCATCAGCAGCAGGCAAGAGCAGAATATCAAAGGATGGAAGATTTCTGAATATAAAAGAAGGCTCTTTGTCAAGTTACAGGGTAGAGATGTTAGCTAGATATTCTAAGCCAGATTTGCTAAAACTAATAGAGGCTCTAGCTGACACCCCCATCCTAGAAGAATTGGAAATACTTGTGCAAATTAAGAACATAATTGAGTAAGAATCAGACAGCTCAGTCTTTACTAAATTATTGTAAACTGTCCAATGTACAAGTGTTGTATCAGCTTTTGTATCATTTTATTTTCATTTTTTAACTTGGGGTTAGTCTTGTTAACATGCATGAATTTGTGATAAGCAATCTTCTCACAAATTGGGGGGAGATTGTTGTGCAAGACATGCCTGTATCATAACAAGACCAAGTCATACTGACAACCCTAAGATTATTTGTATTGTAACCTTAATCTGTAATTCATACTTGTAACACTTAATGTCTGTAAAATGTAAATGGAGCAGACTGGAGCATTTTTCTCTAAACAGTGTCAAGCCTAAGAATTCTATCTGGAAGAAGATCAAGAAGATCATGCTTCAGAAGAATTATGAAGAAGCTTGCAGTTGAATAAATCTGTTTGGTGTAAAACATTCTAAGTCAAGATCTCTACAAGTCACAAAATTAGTGTTATAGAGGAATCATTCGAGAACTCCAGAATGACTGATCGAGAAGTCATTTAAATTCCGGAGAGTACCGACGGATGAGTAACATCTACCCGACGGATGAGCAAAATCTACTCGGCGGATGAGGAATGTCTACTCGACGGATAAACCATCACTACTCGACGGATAAGCAACATCCACCGGGTGTAGAGAACTCAGGAATTGTCTGTCGAGAACTCAGATATATCGACAAGTATACATTCATTAGAGAACTCTGAGTTATCGATAAGCCAAAGCCCATTAGAGAACTCTGAGTTATCGATAAACCAAAATTCACTAGAGAACTCAGAGTTGTCGATAAGTCTAGGCAACAATGAAGTTTCAGAGATATCGACAAGCCAACATGCCTATTGAGATGTCGAGTTCTCTACGACTTAATTGGAGATCTCGAAGTGAAGAAATTTCTCTAAGTACAGAATTACAGAACAGTTCAATATCCAAGGTTGCAAATCAACAAACAATTCACACAGCTGGATTGACAAGTCTACAAAAAGCAGCTTGAGAGATGTGCAAGATCAACGACAAAGATTAACTCACAGAGGAGATTAAAGTAATCATGGGAAGCTAAAGATATGCTAAGCCAGAAATGGAAGATTTGCTTTTCTATAAATAGAAATGACAAGTGACAGTTTAGAAAAGCTAATAGCATGTTTATTATCCACCGTGTAAACCAGCAGTTAACTGAGTTATAAAGTTAACACTGGTCCTCTAGTTAAGTTAAGAAGAACAATCGGATTAGAAAAAAATTGTGTGTTCTCTCTCAAGAAAGAAGCTAAGTTCTAAAACAAGAACTTATAGATTTTGTAGCAAAACACTGCTTGATTTTTAATATAAAATTAAGTGAGTTTTGAATATCTTTGTTTTACATATTTGCTTAGCTATTTATGTTTAACATCCATTCTACTAAATCATTAACAACAACCAACTGCTAAAGCCTAAGTCGATCGAAAATCAAACATTTAAGCCAAAACACATTCACCCCCCCTTCTGTGTTGTATTCATACCCAACAAGTGGTATCAGAGCAAAATCTGAAAGTAAACAGATTAGATCTTGGAAAAATGAATACACAGAAAATCAGTAGTATCAAGATTCCTCCATTTGATAAGGCCAATTACACTTTATGGAAAAAGAAAATGTTGCTGTTTATAAGAATGACCAATCACCTTTACATTGGTATCCTCAAGAATGGGCCCTTCAGTCCTGTAGTTAGAGTTGAGGAAACCACAGATGGAGATATGGTTATTCCAGCTCATTATGCTCCCAAGGATCCTTCTGAATATACTGAACCTGAAAGAGAGAAAGTTTCCCTAGACAGTGCTTTGCAACTGATACTAATTGAGTCACTTGACAATGTAATGTATAATAACATTGTCAACTGTGGCACTGCTAAACAAATCTGGGAAAAGATTGAAATACTTTGTGAAGGAACTGAGGAGGTTAGGTCAAATCAAAGAAGGATATTGATTTCTCAGTATGAGGGTTTTATGGCTAAATCAAAAGAGGGTATTACTGATGTGTTTGAAAGGTTTAATAAGCTGATAAATGACTTGTAGCTTCATGATAAATTTTATGATGTTGAAGAAGTGAATTTGAAGTTCTTGCTCATTCTCCCTGACCATTTGGAACAAAAGATCTCTGCAATCAGAGAAGGAAGGGATTTGAGTAGAATCACACTGGAAGTGCTCTATGGGGTTCTGAAAACTTATGAACTTGAAATGATTCAAAAGTGGTCATTAAGGGTTGGTCAAGGATATGTAATGGATGGCTCAAGTGCACTGATTGTGAATGAAAGCCAGACTTTTAATGATGAGCAAAGATCTCCAACTCCAGTCATTCCTACAAGTGAGAAAAGAGTCAATGACACTGAAGAGCAAGTCATACTGGAATTGGATGAAGAAGATGAGTTCTACACTCTTGATGAGCTTGATGAGCTAGAAAAATCAATGGCTTACTTGGCTAGAAAATTCTCTAATATTAGAGTAAAGAAACCAAGATTTTTCAAGAGCAAAGGATAGTTCTTCAACAAAGACAGCAGCTGGAAAGGAAAAGGGAAGTACACTCCTGATAGCATAACTGGCTACAAAACTGGATCTGTTGATAGATCAAAAATAAGATACTTTAACTGTGATGAGTTGGGCCATTTTGCTACAGAATGTAGGAAACCTAAGAAAGCAAAGAAAGACAAGGCCTATCTTGAATTAGAAGCAAAGTATGATACTCTTCTAAAGAAGCAACAAGGGAAAGCTTATATTGCTGAGGGCAAGTGCTGGGATGATTCAGATAATGATGAAGATGAAGAAGTTGGAAACTATGCACTCATGGCCTTGGAGCAAGGAGACTCTTCATCATCTAAATTACAGGTACCAACTCTCACCACAATTGATTTAAATGTGAGTCAATATAAGGAAACTGTTGAAAAGATGAGCACAGAAATGTTCCACATTCATACAAGCATGGTTGCTGCAAATAAGGAAGTTAGCAGATTGAAAAAGATCAATGAAAAACTTGAGAGTGAAAAACATGAGACTGAATTGTTGCTGGTTGAGCTTGATGCTGCTAAAAAAGAAATTGCATAATTAAAGAATAAATTAAAGTGTGCAATTGAAATTGAAGCAGTGTTGAGAGAAAGGCTGGAGAAGAATGAAGTGAAGCTGAAATCCTTCAAAAATGCTTCTAAGTTGATTGGACAATTTCATGAAAAGAACAAGTCATGTGCAAACATTGCCATTGGTCTTGATTATGAGGATTTGAACAACAAGAGGAAGTTTGTCAGTGACAAAGGGAAATCAACTCAAACTGAAGATGTTCCAATTATTTTGAAGAAAGTTGAATCACCTTTGTTCAAGGCATGTGAGGTGAACTTCAGTGAAGAAGAGTTGATCATCAAACAAGAGATAGCTGATGAGGACAAGCAAAAGAAAAATGATGAGACAACTCAGTCTTCCATCTCTATTAAAACACCAAAAACCAATCAAGTAACTAAGGAGCCTGTGAAGGAGATTAAAGCTAAACAGGTCAAAAAGAAAAAGAAGAATAGAAATGGAAAGATTGGGATAAACAAAAGCAATACTTTTGCTTATGTTGCAGATGCTCCTAGAAAGAAGTGTGAGAATTGTGGATCAATGAATCACCTAACTCATCTTTGTAAAAAGACTGTTAACAATCCACCTGAAGGAGTCTGCAAGTACAATGAAGCTAAGGCAAATGATCCCTATTCATTCGGTGACAAGTTTGATTGCATTCCCTGTAACATGAAAGTGATGAAGAGTTGCTACAAATTAAGAGTTGATCTCATAGAATCAAAAGTTGGTTCTATATCTGAAAGGGAAAATGCTCAACAGTCTATGAATTCCATTTTATCTCAAAATTCTCATTCTACTTCTGCAAAATCAGTTAACATGAAGAAAGTACCCAACACAGTTTGGGTAGCTAAACACACTTAATCCTCATTGTGTGCAGGGCAAAGGAAAGAAGGTCATATGGATCATTGATAGTGGATGCTCCAGGCATATGACAGGTGATAAGGCCCTGCTATCACAATTTGGGGAGATGTCTGGCCCTTTGGTAACCTCTGGAGACAACAACAAAGGATTCACAATGGGATATGGCAAGATTGTTTCTGGAAATGTTGTCATTGAAGATGTAGCACTAGTTGCTGGATTAGAAGTAAATCTTCTGAGTGTTAGTCAATTTGCAGACAGAGGTTTTCAAGTTGTTTTCAACAAAGAAGATTGTGCTTTTATTAGCAAAAAGACTGGTGAAATTGCTCTTAAGGGAGTAAGAAAGGGAAGCTTGTTTGTTGCAGACTTAGACTCAATAAAAAAGGAAGAGTGTGTTGTTTCTACACCAAGGCATTAGAAGAGCAAAGCAAACTGTGGCATAAAAAGCTATCTCACTTGAATTTTAAAGCAATCAACACCTTAGTCAAGAAGGAGCTTGTGAGAGACATGCCCAATCTGGAATTTGCTCAACTGGAAGTTTGTGAAGCTTGTCAGAAAGGAAAAATGAAAAGATCAAGTTACAAGTCAAAATCTGTGAATTCTATAAGTGCACCTCTGCAACTTATTCACATGGACTTGTTTGGGCCAGTAAATGTCTTGTCTATTTCAAGGAACAAATATGCCCTTGTCATGGTTGATAATTTTTCAAGATACACTTGGGTTGAGTTCATGTACTCTAAAGATGAAACTCCAAACATTATAATTGAACACATCAAGAAAATGGAGAAGCAAGCTGATGGAAAGGTTAGTGTGAAAAGATTGAGAAGTGATAATGGAACAGAATTTAGAAACTCAACATTAAGTGAATTCTGCAAAAGCAAAGGCATTGTTCAAGAATTTTCAGCAGCTAGAACACCTCAACAGAATAGAGTAGTTGAGAGGAAAAATAGAACATTGGTTGAAGCTGCTAAAAATTTGCTACAAGATGCTCAGTTGCCAACTAGTTTTTGGGAAGAGGCTGTTAATACTGCATGCTACACTCAAAACAGATATCTCATCAACAAAGCTCATGGAAAATCACCCTACTCAATCATGTCTAACAGGAAGCCTACAGTGAAGCATCTACATGTATTTGGAAGCAAGTGTTACATTCTAAAAGACAACTCTGAATATGTGGGAAAATTTGACTCTAAAGTTTTTGAAGCAATTTTTCTGGGATATTCATTGGAAAGAACAGCCTATAAAGTTTATGTGATTGATCAAAAGAAAATTATGGAAAGCACAGATGTGACTTTTGATGATGACAAGTGTCCGGGCTTGGAATGCCTTGATGTAAATGATGTTGAAGCCCTTGCATTTGGAAATCTAACCATTGATAGTGATTCTGATGAGGAAAATGAAGTTATGGCACAACAAGTGACAAATGAAGAGATCTCTGAACAAAATCATGAAAATAAAAGCTCTCTTCAGACACCTGAATTTGATGGCACAAACTCAGGGGGAGAAGGAGAGAATGGAAATGACAGTCATGGTAATACTGAAGAAAATGATGAAGGTACTAGTCAACAGGCACACACCAGAAAGTGGGATAGGAGTTATACAGTAGAAGCTATTATTGGTGATCCCTCAGCTGGTGTGAGAACTAGAAGTGCAACTGCTAATGAATGCCTACATGCATGTTTTCTGTCTCAAGTAGAGCCCAAGAAAACTGAAGAAGCCCTATTGGATCATGACTGGATATGTGCCATGCAGGAGGAGCTGGATCAGTTTGAGAGAAACAAAGTTTGGAAATTAGTCCCTGCACCAAAGAACAGAAGCATAATTGGAACTAAGTGGGTGTACAGGAACAAAATGGATGAAAATGGAATTGTTACTAGAAACAAAGCAAGGCTGGTTGCTAAAGGCTATTCACAAGAAGAGGACATTGACTATGATGAGACTTTTGCTTCTGTTGCAAGACTAGAAGCAATAAGAATTTTTCTGGCATTTGCTGCACACTCAAATTTTAAGGTGTATCAAATGGATGTCAAGCGTGCTTTTCTTAATGGTGAACTAGAAGAAGAAGTTTATGTGAAACAGCCACCTGGCTTTGAAGATCCAGAATTCCCTAACTTTGTTTACAAATTACTCAAGGCTCTATATGGACTGAAACAGGCACCTAGAGCCTGGTATGACACATTGTCAGAATTTCTACTCAAACATGGTTTTACCAGAGGTACTATCGATAAGACTCTCTTCTACAAGAAGCATGATGAAGATATGATCCTAGTTCAAATCTATGAGGATGATATCATCTTTGGATCTACAAATGAAAAGCTTTTTCAAAGATTCTCTAGGCTAATGCAGAGTAAGTATGAAATGAGCATGATGGGAGAATTGAGTTACTTCCTTGGCCTTCAAGTTAGTCAAAGAAGTGATGGTATTTTCATCAGCCAAACCAAATATGTGAATGACTTATTGAAGAAATTTGGTATGGTTTATAGCTCACCTGCATCTACACCAATGTCTACTGCAACCAAGTTGGATGAAGACAAGAAAGGTAAAAGTGTGGATATTACAAGCTACAGAGGAATGATTGGTTCATTACTCTATTTGACTGCTAGTAGACCAGACATCATGTTTGCTACTTGTCTATGTGCCAGATTTCAGGCCAATCCAAAGGAATCAAATTTGATAGCTGTAAAAAGGATTTTCTGATACTTAAAGGGAACTCCAAACTTGGGATTATGGTATCCTAAGGGAACTGGTTTTGAAGCTGTTGGATACACAGATGCAGATTTTGCTGGATGCAGGGTTGATAGGAAAAGTACTAGTGGAAGCTGTCAATTTCTTGGTCAAAGACTTGTGTCCTGGTATAGTAAGAAATAACAATCTGTGTCAACTTCCACTGCTGAGGCTGAATATATAGCTGCTGGAAGTTGTTGTGCTCAAGTGCTTTGGATTAGAAATCAGCTAATGGACTATGGTCTAGTGTTACACAAAATTCCTATTATGTGTGACAATACTAGTGCCATATCTATAGTAGCTAATCCAGTTAATCATTCTAGAACAAAGCACGTTGATGTTAGGTACCATTTTATCAGGGAACATGCTGCAAATGGTACCATTGAGCTCATTTTTGTTCCAACAGAAAAATAATTAGCTGACATTTTTGATAAACCTTTGGATGAAGCAACCTTCACTAGACTTGTGAGTGAAATTGGAATGCTCAATTCTTCATCCTAAGGCAAGAACTCAGCTAATGTTTTGCAGCAGATTAATCTCTAATAAATCAACCTAGTTTGATTTAATTGGAAATTAACTGAAATATGAATTATAAATATTTCAGAATCTCTGTATATTTATTTTTCTTTAAAAACTTAAATTAATTAACTTAGAATATTTCAAATTCTAAGTAAACTGCTTAGTTGTTAATTTACATCTTTAATGTGTAAAATTAACACAAGGCAGAAAAACAGCACTCAAAAGTATAGAGAACTGAGTTCTCGATAAGTCAAAATGACTTATCGACAAGTCATTTTAGAGTTCTCGAGTGAGTCCTCGATAAGTCTATTTACAGATTTCTCGAATGACTTCTCGATAAGCTCTACTATGACTTATCGATAAGACCATGAAGAGTTCTCTAATAATGTAAATTCACAGAGTTCTCGACAAGGATATTTTAAGACTTATCAATAACTCAGAACTAAAATAATTTAATTCAATGAATTATTTTAGACAAATACTTTTGGAAAATTTATTCTGATTTCAATTTGATTCAATTCAAATAAATTAGAATTATTTCAGTCCTTTTTGGACAAACTGGGCATTTATCAGAGTTCTTGAAAAGTCACTTGACTTCTCAAATGTACCTTTTTCATATTTAAAATTACTTCTCGATAGGTTTAATATCAAATGTTTATTTGACTTCTCGATAAGTACTTTAATTTCTCTATAAATACCCAGATTTCTCCATTAATATTAACTTGGAATTTCTCAAAATTCTCAGTAAACTGAATATTTATTATGTCATATCTTCAGTATGTAAACTTAATAAATAACAGATCAAAAGAAGCAAAAAGAATGAAAAACTGAACAAATTTAATTCATAAATTATGTTCATAAAAATACTTTTGACATACTTAGTCTCTAATTTTCTCTGACTTATTGACACACTTACATGCTTATATGATTTCTTGCTTACGTGGAAATATGTTAGTCTAATGTTAGCAGACTAGTACATTATTTGTGTTGTTTTGCGTATGCTGATAGTGATAATCATATATGATTACTTGCTGATAGGGAGAGTTACTTTTTTGTGTAAGGAGTACACGCTTATTTGCATGGGGAATAGTTATTTTTAAAATAAACTAATATTCTTGAGTACTTGCATGGGGAATAATCACTAGTCATTTCTAGCTGTCTAGTAGGCTTATGTGATTATTACTCCTATTATCCGGGCAACTCAAGAGTCTCTTGATTTCTATCCTTACTCCCTCTCTAAATTAAAACGCTTCACTCTTTATAACTCATCTCTCTTCTACTCTCAACAAAAACATCAAATTTCAAACTCACCTTCTGTTCATCTCCCTCTCTCTCTCTCATTCAAATGGATGCCCCAGTCTTCTACAGACTTGTTAATGGAGCTTATCTACTGGTTCATCATTTGAATGATGATTTGGTGTATTTTGATCCTTTCGGACTTCGTGTCCGCATCAAGGGGGTAGTTTACAGCCCCTTTGATGTTCCACTTGAGGTCTTTTATGGACTCTCGTGGGATAATCAAATTGACATTCTTTTCTTTGAGATGGAAGCCTCTTTCGAGCAGGAGAGACGAGCCAGGGTAGCTGAGCAGCAACGCCTTGCTGTTTTGGAGCTGCAGGAGAGAATCATCTCTCTTGCACACTCCATGTCCAGGGCTTACCAGCGCAGGGCAAGGAGGTTGGAGGCTGAGAAGAAGAAGTCTAAATTAGAGTAGTTAGGATTAGGATTTACTTTGTGTAATCTGCATCTTAATGTACTCTATGTTTAATATCAATGAAATTATCTTCTTCTTTATCAGTTTGTTTTTGGTGCTTGATTGTTTATGTCATGATTGCCTTGTGTTTACAAAATTAATTGATTATCAGTTTTCCTGTCATAATGCTTGCAACTACATGTCTCAATGGTTATGCCTAATCAATACAGATAAATATGTTCAATGCATTACAGGTTCAACACAATCCACTCAGACAATAACAGGAGATTCAAGTTTCAATCAACAGGTATTTGTGTTTAACTGCAGCTAAAGGTTATGCCTAATCAATACAGATAAATATGTTCAATGCATTACAGGTTCAACACAATCCACTCAGACAATAACAGGAGATTCAAGTTATAATCAACAGGTATTTGTGTTAAACTGCAGCTAAAACATTTCAAACACAAACTAGAAATTTCTGACAAGAATCAGAACTTTCATTAAATATGGAACAACAATACAAACACAAACTCAAACACAATTCCACTCAGGTAACTCTCAAAAGGAACCTGTTTTACAAAAGGACAAATTCCCAAAATGTTCTTCAGTTGTTCTGATTGTTTGAGAAAAAAGAACCGGTATCATAAACATGGAAATTTATTAAGTTTTTCATGAATATCACTTATGCATCTTCATGCGCACAACCAGTCTTCACAGACTGAAAGATTTGAGGGTAGTACTCCTGAGGGGGAGCTATCTAAATCCTCTCCAATTCAATTGGAGGTTCCTCAAGAAGGAACAACTTCCCTCATAACTCTAGCAGAAGCTGTCTCAGCAGTCAAAGCTAGAAGAACAATTGCCTATGACAATGTCATAAAAAGGGCAATCTTATCACATTTATGTGACAGTGCTCTGCAAGGTGCACAAAGGTTTGAGGCTGGTGTACATGACAGTAACCCAGTCAAATCCTCTCCAATTCCAATGGAGGTTCTCACTACAAGTGGAGGACAACACACTGTCTGTAACACCCCCAGATCCGGGGTCAGGGATCCGGGTCGTCACGGTCTTTCTTTCCACAATATCACTTCACTTGATTAATAATAAATAACCTTATGTTGTGACCCCACACTAACACACACCACAACCCGTTATAGTCTCAGAGATGAAATTGAAATAAGTACAAGTCCTTGAATCCACAATTAAAAGTTATTACAACCCAAAATGATTACTTGATAAATTTACAGTTAATTGCCATTATTTGCCACAAGTTATAATTATACATAATTTGATTCTCAAAAGTAGAAAGCCTGATCTACCAATAGATCTACCTCTGCAGCTATAGCAGCTACAACATCAACGGGAAGACGCGGGACGCTTCCCACACGCTTGCGCTGGGTCTGCTGGAGTCTGGCCATCTTTCCTAACTGTTGTTGTGTGATGAAGAAATAAAGCAAAAGTGAGCCTTACAGCTCGCAAGATAATATATAGTGATAACAATAATACAAGTATCTAAATGGATACCTACTAGAATCTTTTATCATGTGTAAGATAATTACTTACTAGATATAAGTAAAAACAAGGGATGAAGTTACCAAATACTTCACTATACTTATATCAATTATAAAGTTACTTGAACTACCACTGTTCAAAGTATAACGAGCTTTCAACAGTTCATCACATAGATGAGACTACAAGACAGATTTGAATAAATTAAATCTTTGAAGTAGTATTGAAGGAAATGAAGTTATGATATACTTCATTAAGTTCCGATATATATATCCACATATACATCTTCCTTACACAGTCCCTGAAAACCTCTGTCATGTAAAGTATGAACAGAGTTTATAACATCCAATGAATTTTTGGAACGGAAAAAGAATCGTGGCATAAACCCGATATCTTGCTGATCAGGCAAAGATACAAATAAGTAAACTTTTCTACTAGTAGATGGACGAATTCCCCACTGGTCATCACCCTGGTCGCAATAGGACCTTATGCTGGACTGCCACTCAGCCACTTATGCATTTGATGGACTCCCACTGAGCCACTTACACTATCATGGACGCCCACTGAGCCCATGTTGCTTATGCCGACTCGATAGATGGACTTACTTCCCGAACATTGGGTAAGTAATCAATTCATTTACCAAAACTGCAACCTTGTTACGAATATAAAATACACCATAGAGCCGGATCCCTCAGGTTTTGAGCGAGTATTTAAATCCCCTTTTTAAAAGGAAGATCTTAAATATAAAAATGAGTTTTGGGATCCGCTCTAACTTTTAAAAATCATTTTGAAGACTCGAAAACACTTTAAAGAGTGTTTGGAGTAATGCTGATTTAATAAAGTAAATCAGTCTCAATATATAAAAGAGATATCTGAATATTATTATTTAAATAATATTCCCATAAAGAATATTTGAGGTAGAAGTTGGAAAACTTACTTGAAATGAATAGTAAATAATCAAAGATATGCTTATACGAAAGTAATATCTTTATTTGAATATCAAAAGTAAGTTTGATTATCGAACATTATTCTTTAATAAAATAAAGAATATTATTAAATAATAAGCGGAGTCATAATACCTCGAATGAATATTATAAATAATATTCATTAAATAAAATAAAGGAGTCAATACATCCTCAAATGACTATCCAATTAATAATCATTAAATAATATAAACTGAGTCATAAGCCCTCGAATGAATATTCGAAATAATATTCAATAATAAAATAAGGTTAAAGTTATCGAATAAACTTTATTTGATTAATAGTTTTGAAAACCATAACCATATATATATAAAAATATATATATTATACTCGGGAACATCGACTCCCGGTTTAGAAATATGTTCACCTTTTGATCCCTTATACTAAGGGTAAACTCAAATACTGCTTATTTCTAGCATAGATATTATCAACTGAACCAACAGATATATATGGCAAGAATACGAAACAGGCATGCATATATATACCATATCAGCATGCTTCAATATATCGCAACATTTGCTAATTAACCAACATGCATCTATCACAAGATAATGCATATACATATATACATCACAACAACAGTATAACGGATAGAAAACTTGCCTGAGCGACTAAGGGTGATAAAAGGCTCGGGACGAGTTTGGTAACCTATAAACAACAAGTAAGTTGGAATTAAACCAAAGTCACTTGTAAATCTATACTTTAACTAACTTAGACTCTAACGCTTGTTTTGCGCTTACTGATTCTCTTAAGTCACTCGAGTACCCTCGGCTCCACCATTTTTAATAAATTAACTATTACGAGTGTTAAGGCGATTCCTTCGCGAGTGTCTTACCAACTGCCTAACACTCTTACCATAATTGTTTCATACATTAATTAACCCTTTTTGATCTTTAACCTATGTTTCAAAGTAAGGCGAGGGGAAATGTTTTGTTCGCGAAACGCCGTTACTTAAAACGGTTGTTTCTCCTAAACTGTGCATCGGAATCAAACGAACTACATATCAAAACGAAGCTCGTAACATGAACTATCTAAACATGGCAATGGTTAACATCTAGCAGGGGGTTCTCGGGTCCTAATGTTATGAACAAAAGCAGTCTAAAGTAAATCGGACATTACGACGGCTATGTTTACGCGATTTCCCAAATTTAAACCAACTCAAAACAACCACAATTCAACCCCAATTCACAACCCAATCAAAACTCCATCCAAAATACATTACAACAGCCCCAAACCAACTCATTATAATCCATTTACTTACTCCTAAAACTTGAATTTAAACTATAATACATTCTTTAACCAAATCTTAAGATTTCAACAAATCAATCACCACCATTCCAACCCAAACTCTTAAACAAACAAGTTTCAAGCTACTCTTTACCCTCACAACCATAATCAACCTAATATACAAATTAAAGCTAGGGTTTGGAGATGGTATACCTTCCTTGAAGTGGTGTGAGTAGCTAGGAAGCCTTAGGAAGCCTTGAGGAGTCTTAGGAAAGCTTGGATCTTAAAGGAAAAACAAGAAAATCAAGTTAAAATTCTTGAAGTCACTATTCATTATCTTCTTCATTGATTTCTTGGAGAAGATAGAGAATGAATTGGTGGCTTAAACTCATAATATAGCCATAACTATGCATAAGGAATACTAGGGAATTATCTTACCAATTTAGGAAGCCTTGATCTTGAGTTTTGAATTTCTTCTTCCTTTGCAATAGTAAAAGCCGAGAGCAATGAAGAAATAATGCCTTGGTTTTTTTTTGTTTTGATGAAGAATGAATTATTTGGCTTGGTTGGTTGTAGTTTTGTTTTTGTTTTAGTAAATTATCTATTTGCCCTTGATTTTGTGTGGTTAATAATCCACCACATTTCCTTCATTCACATGTCATGCTTATGTCATGCTATGATTTCATATTTCCCTCCTTGTCCTCTTCTCATTGGTTGGGTGACATCATCCCCACTAATCTCTTTGATTAACTTCCTAATTGTTTGCTTAATGACCGCTGATCTGTTATACGGTTCGCTTAACTTTCGTTTTCGTTTATCGTTTGAGGGATCATACCCGGGATCTTATTACTTAGGTTCCCTTAACCTCTCTCAATATATTATATTCCTTTTATGATCCTCTCTTATAATCCTTTAATTTAAATCCTTTTTATCCTGTTACCTTATACTCAATTCTTTCCGTATCTAATGGATTTCCGGGAAAAATCAAAGTGTTCGGAATTGGATTCTGATGATCTTTACATACACTTTTATACCATGTAGAGTACTAATAAAATCTAAGAATATCCATAACAGAACCCCTACATAGTGTGGCATGAAAAGTTTTCTCATTCAGCTAAAACACTATTCACAAGGGTTACAAAAAGTTCAAAATTTTGGGGGTTATTACACTGTCACAACCACAGAGCAATCTGTGAGTCAAACTGTGACCCCGGTCATAGATGCTTATGCATTTTTTTTGTGAAATGAGTATGATTAGACCTATATGGTTTTCCTCTAATCATATGATGACAGATTACCTCCTCTCAGCCACCTCTTATTTCTGTAGGTCAAACAACCTTTGAAGCCTTTCATGTGAGAAAAAGAGAAAAGATTGAGTGAAAAACAAAGAATAAGAGAGGCATGATCCTTCCTGGAAAAAAGAGAGGTAGATGAATGTATGGATTTAGTAATCCTTGTGAGGAAACTCTGACTCTCAAAAGTCATGAGACTAGTGCAGTGAGAATTGGTGAGACCACTTATTCAAAAGAACAGAGAGCTTAGGATTTTTATCACTAACAGATTTTTCTGCAGATCTAAGTGAAACTTCTATTGTTTAAAACTTATCACCATGAATCTCAATGAAGCTTGAAGCTGTAGACAATGTTCCAAATGGACAATGACAGCAGCTTGAACAATGTGCATTTAGCTGGATTTTTCTTCCTGGAGATAATGTCAAAAAGGGGGAGAATATATCTAAATGCCAAAACAGCTAATGGATTTTGAATAAATTTAAATGCAACTCAACAAAAGAAGACCTAATGGGAAGACTGGTTTTCGTTTCTGCATTTAGTTAAAGTTTTTGACATCATCAATCAGAACTTGTGCATAATTTCATAATGAACAAGTTGGGGGAGATTGTAATATATAATAGATGATGTCAAAGAATTATGCCTCAGAAGAATGTCAAAGATTACTCGAGGTAATAATATCATCAGCAGCAGGCAAGAGCAGAATATCAAAGGATGGAAGATTTCTGAATATAAAAGCTGGCTCTTTGTCAAGTTACAGGATAGGGATGTTAGCTAGATATCCTAAGCCAGATTTGCTAAAACTAATAGAGGCTCTAGCTGACACCCCCATCCTAGAAGAATTGGAAATACTTGTGCAAATTAAGAATATAATTGAGAAAGAATCAGACAGCTCATTCTTTACTTAATTATTGTAAACTGTCCAATGTACAAGTGTTGTATCAGCTTTTGTATCATTTTATTTTCATTCTTTAACTTGGGGTTAGTCTTGTTAACATGCATGAATTTGTGATAAGCAATCTTCTCACAAATTGGGGGAGATTGTTGTGCAAGACATGCCTGTATCATAACAAGACCAAGTCATACTGACAACCCTAAGATTAGTTGTATTGTAACCTTAATCTTTAATTCATACTTGTAACACTTAATGTCTGCAAAATGTAAATGGAGCATACTGGAGCATTTTTCTATAAACAGTGTCAAGCCTAAGAATTCTATCTGGAAGAAGATCAAGAAGATCATGCCTCAGAAGAATTACGAAGAAGCTTGGAGTTGAATAAATCTGTTTGGTGTAAAACATTCTAAGTCAAGATCTCTACAAGTCACAGAATTAGTGTTATAGAGAAATCATTCGAGAACTCCAGAATGACTTATCGAGAAGTCATTTAAATTCCAGAGAGTACCGACGGATGAGCAATATCTACTCGACGGATGAGGAATGTCTACTCGACGGATAAACCATCATTACTCGACGGATAAGCAACATCCACCGGGTGTAGAGAACTCAGGAATTGGCTGTCGAGAACTAAGAGATATCGACAAGTATACATTCATTAGAGAACTCTGAGTTATCGATAAGCCAAAGCCCATTAGAGAATTCTGAGTTATCGATAAACCAAAATTCACTAGAGAACTCAGAGTTATCGATAAGTCTAGGCAACAATGAAGTTTCAGAGATATCGACAAGCCAACATGACTATCGAGATGTCGAGTTCTCTACGGCTTAATTGGAGATCTCGAAGTGAAGAAATTTCTCTAAGTACAGAATTGCAGAACAGTTCAATATCCAAGGTTGCAAATCAACAAACAATTCACACAGCTGGATTGACAAGTCTACAAAAAGCAGCTTGAGAGATGTGCAAGATCAACGACTAAGATTAACTGACAGAGGAGATTAAAGTAATCACGGGAAGCTAAAGATATGCTAAGCCAGAAATGGAAGATTTGCTTTTCTATAAATAGAAATGACAAGTGACAGTTTAGAAAAGCTAATAGCATGTTTATTATCCACCGTGTGAACTAGCAGTTAACTGAGTTATAAAGTTAACACTGGTCCTCTAGTTAAGTTAAGAAGAACAATCAGATTAGAAAAAAATTGTGTGTTCTTTCTCAAGAAAGAAGCTAAGTTCTAAAACAAGAACTTAGAGATTTTGTAGCAAAACACTGCTTGATTTTTAATATAAAATTAAGTGAGTTTTGAAAATCTTTGTTTTACATATTTACTTAGCTATTTATGTTTAACATCCATTCTACTAAATCATTAACAACAACCAACTGCTAAAGCCTAAGTCGATCGAAAATCAAACATTTAATCCAAAACACATTCACCCCCCCCCCCCTCTGTGTTGTATTCATACCCAACAACTATTACTGAGACTGATAAAAGAATCAGATGCTGATAAGAAGATGGTCAAGTTAGAAGAAAGAGTTCAAGTTATTGAAAACTCTTTGATCGCCATTCTTCAAAAACAACAGTATCAGACTACTCTTCTAATGCAGCTGGCTAAAGCACAGGGTTTAACCCCTCTCCTTGATGATAACAAAAAGGGGGAGAATAAAGGGGAAGGTGAAGGGGAGCCATCTACACAAATTCAAATATCCAAAGTGCTAGTTCCTGCCATCACTACTTCTCCAGCACTTCCACTCAAAGGAAAGCTTGATGGAATTGACCTAATCCATCTAGCAGCAGCTGAGATTCAGGTGAAAGAGCAATGGAAGAAAATTGATGGAAGGCTACACCAAGTGTTTGGCTCTACAACTACAAAATCCTTATCTGTGAAACATAGCACAAAAGTTGAGCCAATCATTATGGAGCAAAAGCCAGTAAGGAGGAATAAGATTGGAGAAACTTCTTCAAGGAACTTAAAACCCATGATACTCAAGCCAACCACCAGATTCAACAAGGACTCTACAAAGAACCCGCTAAATTTTGCTCAGCTAAAAGAAGTGGAATTTCATTTTCCAAAGCCTGATGAAGACAAAGTTTTGGGTGGTAACATCATAAAGCACAAAGAGACCAAGGATTCAGTGGAAAGAATGAATATGGCTATTATCTATAGAGAGGGAAAGAGAATCTGTGTGATTCAAGGACATCCCAAATTTTCCATAGCCAAGAAGGAAGAGATCATGAGGTTAAAGGAAGAAGCCAAAAAGTTGGAAGCTGACAAAAGAGCACATGCAAAGGCTGAAAAACAGCTAAAGTGAAACCAACTTGAAGAAGAGAAGAAAGAGATTGAAGACAAGAGTGAAGACAAGACTGAAAACATAAATGTGGATTTTGAGAACTATTTATCGACAATATTTTCCGTTTCGTCCAAGCAGGATCTGAAGTATCCGCCTTTGTGAAAGTATGGAGGAAAGAAGTGAGGAAAGAAAGGAATGGCAGAAGGGGAACAGAAGAAAATCCAAGGCACAAAGGAAAAGTGAAGATAACACTGAGGCAACCCAATCAAAATCTAAACCACTACCTTCCATCCCTGAACCTGTTACTGCTGACCCCAATATAAATATCCATGGTGAATCAATCATCCCTAAAGAGGAACCTATTGATTGGGACACCATCAAATTGCCTACCTTCTTAACTACTCCTCCACCACCAAAGAAACTGAAAAGGAAATCAAAATCCACACCTCCCCCAACCTCAATGAAATTCACTCAGAAACATAAACCCAAGCCCAAGCCACAAACCTCAAAGGATGATTATGTTCACATTTATGACATAAAAGAATGCATAGACATTGAACTCTACCTGGATGAGCTGGAGGAAGTGAGGGGAATAGATGCATATAGATAACTACTAGAAAGGCTAGTGTTCAAGTATAAAGGAAGCAATGAAAGGACTTGGCCACTTCATAGAATTCTAAATGAGGGATATTCTACCTTGATTAGAATCTACTCAGTCATAAAAAGGGACACTGGTTTTACCAGAATTGCCAAGACTGAGATTCTCAACAAGATTTCCAGCATAATGAAGACTTGGAGGGAGCCAAATTCCTTGCCTAGAACATTATTCATTCCAGAGCATGGAACCACAATTCATAAATCACCTCATTGGTTGATGGAGTTCAGAGATAATAAAGGAGTCAGACGATTTTTCAGACTTGAAGACCGGCTTAAAATTGCCAGCAATGAAACTTTCAAGGACATGCAATCTAAGTTGGATATCAGTGATGAAGATGAAGCTGAATTCTACAGACAACTCCAACTCCAAGTTGAGGAAAATGATAGGGGGCTAGGAAAGAAAACAAGGGAACAAAGGAAAAGAGGATGATTTGCTCAGGCTAAAGGAGCACCCTTGGAAACACTGTAAATCTTCAATTCTATCTCAGTACACACAATTTTGCAGCACTTTTGAATTTCTACTTAGTTTCAACTCATATAATTGTTAAGTGTTTTGTTATCATCAAGTTAACCCTGAATTTATGCCTACAATTCTTATAGGCATAAATAGGGGGAGACTGTTAGGAATATATGTGCCTTAGTTTGATGATATGTTAAACAAAACACTTAAATAGAAATCTAGTGTTTGTAGCCTCAACGGATAAGACCACTTTGGCTATCCGTTGATGGAGTAGCTTTACTTAGAAATAAGTTTAGTATTGTAGCACATTTCAGTCTCTGTATTTAAGTTATAGTTCTTAGAAGTTGTGGGAAATTATAAGTCATGTTGACTACTAGTGGATATGCAAATAGGAGGGCTAATTGTAAATATTTCATGCCTTGTAATTTTGTATAAATGAAGTAGTATCAACTGATAGTTTAAAGGTTTTCAACGGATGAGAAACAAAGCTTCAACGGATGTCTCTAAAGTTTCAACGGATAACATCCATCAACGGATGAGTGCATCAACGGATAAAGCTTCAACTGCTAAAACATCAACGGATAAGAGTGTCAACGGATAAAGCCATCAATGGATGAAAGCTTCAATGGATGCTCAGTTCCATAGCAGTTGATAGTGACAGTTTATAAAGCTGACAGAGGCACATGGGTTGACAGAGACAACTGGAATGTGGTAGCCTCTTGGCGGAACAAAAGAAAAAAAGCAGCCGTTTCACTCTGGTACAAAAGGAAATAGTCAACGGATTATCCTATATTGCACTGGATAGAAAAATGGAGTAAAAACAAGTGAAGAACTATTTTTTAGTTGTACTTTATCTTTGTCTTCACTTGAAAAACTTGGTGATATAAATACCAAGAAGCATCTAGTAATTAGAGAAGATTTTCCAGAGTTGTTTAGAAAAACATAGAGAGAAAATCATCTAGTTTGTACTAGGACGCAACTGTGATCAATTCTTTGTATCACAGATTTTCTGAAATACACATCTCTGGTGGAACAACAAATCCACCAGAAAAGTTTTTAAAGGTCTTTGTGTTATTTATATTTGTGTTTTGAATATATATCTGTCTGCACTTGCTTAAAGCAATTCACACACATTTGTCTTTTATTCACTTAGCCTTAAAACTGCTCAAAACTTGAAAAAGTTTTGAGATTTACATTCAACCCCCCTTCTATAAATCTCATTGTTAGTTCATTAGAAATAACAATAACCATCCGGAAGTTTTAGTGAACTAATCCATTCACACAAAAGTTTATGTTGTTTTCTAGTAAGGGAATAAGGTGCTTTAGGTGACTTTCCTTTCTCATCGATCCACAAATGTGGTAACACCCCAAAATGCTTGCAATTCGCTCTTGCTTTTTTATGATCTTTTGACTTTGCCGCATTGACAATAGTAAACAAATGTTTTCAAACATTTTTTTCCGTATGCATGATGTCAATTGAATATCGTAAACTATGTGATGACCAATAAGAGAGTTCGTAAAAGATTGGGACATGAGTCCAATGATGCTCTTCCCCGTATCCGACACTCCTTGCCTTCGAATTAGTCTTTCCGGGTGGTGGAAAAACTAAACCATCAAGTAATTCCTTAACACCCTCACCGGACAAACGACCACGAAACAATCTTCTTTCTTCGTTATCAAACAAATTACTTTTTTGACGGAGTGGATCATTTGATTCAAGGAATATTCGGTTCGTGCCATAGAAACTACATTTTCCACAATATTTTAATTGAAACCCTTGCACGCTTCCAAGACACACTTGACATCCCATCTTTCTTTTGCCCGACCACCCACTTATCATACGCATAGCGGGATAGTCACTAATTGTCCACATAATAGCCGCTCTCATTGTAAAATTTTATTTCAAAGATTGGTCGTATGTCTTCACCCCGGTATTCCACAATATCTTCAATTCATCGATGATAGGCCTTAGACAAACGTTAATATCTTTTCCAATACTATTTGGACCCGGAACTATATCGGTCATGAACATATAAGGCTTTTTCATACACATCGATGGTGGAAGATTGTAGACAACTATCACCACGGGCCACACACTATATGTTTTTTTCCCGGTAGGGCTAAAAGGGTTGAAACCATCGGTCGCAAGACCGAGCCTTATGTTACGAATCTCTTGAGCAAATGAAGGATACCTACGGTCAAAATTTTTCCACTCTTCTCCATCCGCGGGATGACTTATTTCTCCATCTTTCACATCTCTATTTTTGTACCATCTCATATGATTGGATGTATGTGCCGACATATATAAGCATTGTAATCGAGGGATCAAAGGAAAATGTCTTAAGATTTTTTTTGCTATTTTTTTACCATCTTTCCTAGAAACATCCCGATAACGATCTTCAGCACATATATCACACACAACTTTATCCTTGTCATCTCCATAAAATAACATACAATCATTCTCACATAAATTAATTTTTTCATATTCAACCCTCAAATCCTTCATAATTGTTTTCATTGCATAATAACTTTCGGGTAATGTATGTTTTTTTAGTAACACACATCCGTAAGAAGTTTAAGCAAACTATCAAAGCTTTATTACTATAATGCGAGTTATTTTTGAATTCCAATAATTTGATGGTAAAGCTTAATCTTGTGTACTTTGTATTGCCCGGATAAATAGGTGCTACATTTTCAACAATAACCTCGTACAATTTTTTAGCACTATCATTTGGAGCTTCTTCTACATTCATAGTTCCCGTATCCGTAGTTTCATAAAATTGATAATTTTCACCGGCTAAATCATGTAACATCGCATTCAAATCTACCGGTTCTTCTACTCTCGAAGGTTCCCGAATATAATAACAATGATGTGATGTTCGACTACGTTTTCTTCCTATTTTTTCACCGTTCGACGTCCCACGGTATAACCCTCAAGCATCCCTTTAGCGAGTAAATGAAATTTAACATCATCAATCTTTAACCAATTCAAATTTTTACAACGTTTACACGGACACTTCATTGTACCATCTTCCATTCCATTTTCGTTAGCAAATTTTAAAAAAATTTCTACACCAATTTTATATTCCGGGGTAAATGAAATTTTATCGCTTTGCAATTGATTATCAATCCAACTTCGATCAATGGTTTCCATCTACAATAATATTTTTTAAAATTAAAAAAAAACATATTTAACAAATAATTTATCATTAATCTCATAATTATTCATGTATTTTATAAAACACACACACACACTATAATTACAATAAATAAAACTAACTTACAAATTATCTACTACCAAACTTCAATTCTCACAACAAACATTATATAAAAAAAATAAAAACATTAAATACATACAACAATATTTAATACATACATCAACATAAACACACACACACAAATTATTACAAAATATGGAAATAACTTACAATTTTCTGAAACTCCTCCACTTCAATCCTCTGTTTTTTTAATTCTTTGCCCAAAATCAAGAAATGAGGGATATAACAAAAAAATTAAAAAAAAATAGGTTAAAATCGACCGTTAGCGGTCGGTTTTAGGCAGAACAATAAAACGACACCGTTTTCTCTGTAACGGATACTTTTTTTGTACTTTAAATTAATTTTTTATTATTCTACAAAACCGACCACCATATATGGTCGGTTTTAACCTGCAGAATTTGTGGATATAACCGACCACATGTAGGTGGTCGGTTTTAAAAGTGACACATCAGCAAAACGGTGTCGTTTTTTTCAGTAAAACCGACCACTTTTTATGGTCGGTGTTATGTGTGCCATGTCATCGATACGGTGTCGTTTAGTTGGCATATAACCGACCACTGACGTCGGTCAATTTTAAGATGACCAAATCGATTTCAGTCGGTTATGTCCGGTCGGTTTTACCCTGTTTTCTTGTAGTGAAACTGAAGTACTTGCAAGTTGCATATAACAAAGTTGGTCGAGTGTTCCCGCCAGATTGCTATTCGAAGCCAGAATCACTACAGAATCAATTGGCAATCATCGCATAAACTGATAAAACCTTTGCATGTTATACAACACGGAATCAAAGAAATGTCGCAACTAAATATCAAGTATAAAAACTTTTCTTTTACAAAAAGGTGTTTGTAATCTACACAGCATATATAAAAGTTTTTCTCGCTAATAATGAAATATGTATACCACAATTCTCTCTGATTGTGGTCCTCTTCACACCGCAACAATTTCCTGGAGCTGCACCTCAGTTGTGGCTAGCTTCTTATCATCATATGTCTCAGTTTTCTGGAGCCGCACCTCCTCTACGGCTAGCTTGCTATGAACATCATCGCCTATGTCAATTCCTTGGAGCGGCACCTCAGCTAGCTTATTATACTCACACGAAACTTTTATACATTTGCGGTAAATCCTGTGCAGTACGAGTTGAACCACTCCCACAAGAACTCCACAACAATAGGTAAACTACAACAAGAGATCACACACTGTATTAATTTAACTTGGACAAAATGTATATCTCATGAAAACTACATGTTATATACTTGTGGACAGATAAAGAAAATTGAATTGCATTTTGTAATAATGAGAAAAATTAATATCTTAAATTACCCAAAGGATACAATCAAATCTGATTGAGGCATAGATTAGCCAGCAAAGATCATTAAGGGTGTTGGTCACCAGTAAAGGAAATGGCATGTCCCCCTCTACACTCCTTGTTCTACAAATTGTGAACTGTTACACACATATACATCATATTAGAATATTTTTCATATAACAGATAAATAAATAATCAGCACTATCACGCCTTTGTAGTTTGTACATACGTACCCAACCGGAAATACGAGGCACATACATCACTAAACCAAAGATGAAGCAAAATCCTCCCACAATAGCTGTTCTCGCCAAAATAGTATGTGCTAGTCCAATTACCAATCCACTAACAAGGCCGACCACTACCAACTCAATCAAAAATGCACCTCCTACGTACATCTGCAATATTTGTGGGTGTGTATCTTTCAGTAAACAACAAGAAGTTAATAAAATTAGTGATTAAAGAAACTTAAATAATATAATGATGGTTAAAAATTATGTTTCCTAGAAGAACAATATACATGCCCTTTGTTTGTTGTCCGTGGTGTAGAGTAAGATGATGAGATAAGCAAGGTTTATAGCTAGGCCAATGCCATTAGCCGTTAGCACAAGGATGTTTCGTGGATGAATAAATGGCATACCATATAACATCCACAAGAAACAGTTCATCGTCGTTAAAAGATAATATTCAGGTTTTAACTCTTCCACTGAATTATTCTTTTTTATTACTCTGTAAAATGTTGGCCTGCACAAGAAAAAACACTGTCAATGGGGGGCGAGAGAGAGAGAGAGAGAGAGAGAGGGAGGGGGAGGGGGAGAGAGCGAGAGCGAGAGAGAGGGGGAGAGAGAGAGAGAGAGGGGGGGAGAGAGAGGGAGAGCGAGAGAGAGGGGGAAAGAGAGAGAGAGAGAGAGAGAGAGAGAGAGAGAGAGAGAGAGAGAGAGAGAGAGAGAGAGAGAGAGAGAGAGAGAGAGAGAGAGAGGGCGAGAGAGAGAGAGGGCGAGAGAGAGGGGGAGAGAGAGCGAGAGCGAGAGAGAGGGGGAGAGAGAGAGGGAGAGAGAGGGAGAGAGAGGGAGGGAGAGGGAGGGAGAGGGAGCGGGAGAGGGAGGGTTTTGTTGGGGTTTAGTCTAAACTTGTTTTATTATTATTATTTGCTTTATTAAGTCGTTTATTTATTTGTATTTCTGAGGTGTCAGTGAGAGACCTAGTCTTCAGAGGAGCAAGAGAGTTTTTAGGAGTTCAGAGAATAAGTCGTATGACTTGGAGTAGTGCTAGGTGTTGCAGTTGTTAGTTTCCTACTTTCTAGCCACTTTCTTGTTTTTGGCTTAGTATTTAGTTTGTAATTCTCAGCATTAATAAAAGTAAGAATTTAGAGTGCAATCTTTGTTTTCTCAGTTTTATACAGAAACACTAGTATATTGTATTGTAGGTGATCAGATTTCCAACATTGTGGTATCAGAGCCACGAAATCTGGTGGATGCCCAAGTACATGCCAAGGATGTCGACGTCAGAAACCGGGAAAATCAAGGACGGTGCGATAAGTTTGAGCTACCCCATGCTGACAAGGGAGAATTATACAGCATGGGCTTTGAAGATGAGGGTTTATATGCAGGCCCATGGTGTTTGGGAAGCCATTGAACCCGAGGATCCAAAAACGGTGTTGAAGGACAGAACGGACAACATTGCTTTGGCAGCTATCTATCAGTGTGTACCTGAAGACATTCTGTTGTCTATTGCGGACAAGAAAACTGCAAAGCAAGCTTGGGATGCTGTGAAGGTGACGTGTCAGGGTGCGGAACGTGTGAGGACAGCAAAGGTGCAGACACTAAAGAACGAGTTTGAGTCGCTCACTATGAAGGACTCAGATTCATTGGATGACTTTCACTTGAAGTTGAAGGGAATTGTGACAAATATACGAGCTTTGGGGGAAGAAGTCAGTGACTCATATATCGTGAAGAAGATCTTACGTGCTGTGCCTCCCAAATTTCTGCAGATCGCGTCTACTATTGAGCAGTTTGGAGACCTGAAGGTAATGACTGTCGAGGAAACCGTTGGATCATTGAAGGCCCATGAAGAGAGAATTCGAGGGCACGGTGATAGTAGTGGAGGTCAGTTGCTCCTTACGGAGGAGGAGTGGGCCAAACGAGAAAAGGCTGAGGGAAAGCTGTTGCTTACGCGAGAAGAGTGGCTTAAACGGATCAACAAGGGTGGGACAGAGGTGTCTCAAGGTCAGAGAAATCGTGGAAAAGAAAGAACTCGATTTGTTCGTGACAAAAGCAAGGTCAGATGCTTTAATTGTCTTGGTTACGGACATTTCGCTGCGGATTGTCAAAAGGAAAAGCGTAAAGAGGAGCGCAAGGAGGAAGTGCATATATCACAGATTCCTGATGATGAGCCTGCATTGTTGATGGCTGAAGTCGAAGGAAAAATGGAGGAGAACATGTTAATCAACGAGGAGAAGATGGTGCCCAAACTTGATGGAACTAAAGAAATAGAATCGAATCTTTGGTACCTTGATAACGGGGCTAGTAACCATATGACTGGCCAGCGTTCAAAATTTAATGTGTTGGATGAGAACGTGACGGGGAAGGTGAAGTTTGGTGATGGCTCCATGGTACAAATTAAGGGCAGGGGTTCGATAATTTTGAAATGCAAGAATGGAGAAGAGAGGGTTCTAAAAGAGGTGTATTATATACCTTCGTTGTGCAGCAATATTATTAGCTTGGGTCAACTCTCAGAAGATGGTAATAAAGTTATTATGAGTGGGGATCATCTGTGGGTACGTGGCAACAAGGGAGAGTTGATTATGAAGGTGAAGAAGTCGTTCAATCGGCTGTACAAAATTATTCTAGAGAACAGCGAGTCAAAGTGCTTGGTGTCGAGTTGTGATAAGGAGAGTTGGCTTTGGCATACAAGATTTGGTCACGTAAATTTCAAGGCCATTAAGTTGATGTCTTCGACTCAGATGGTGCACGGTATGCCAAGTGTGAATGTGCCAGGTGAAATTTGCAGGGGCTGTTTACAATCGAAACAAACCAGGAGACCATTCCCCTCACAGTCGAGTTTTAGTGCGAAGAAACCGTTGGAGTTGGTTCACGGAGATCTCTGCGGTCCAATCACGCCAAGTACAACTGCTGGTAACAAGTACATATTTCTTTTAGTTGATGATTTTAGTCGAGTAATGTGGATATACTTGTTAAAAAACAAATTTGAGGTGTTTGAGGCTTTTAAGAATTTCCGAGCTTTGGTAGAGACACAAGAGAAGAGAATTAAGACCTTCAGGACTGACCGGGGAGGGGAGTTTACTTCCAAGGAATTCATGGCTTATTGTGAGGAGGCTGGCATAGTAAGACAACTAACGGCACCGTATACGCCACAACAAAACGGTGTCGTGGAACGGCGGAATAGGACAATGGTGGAGATGGCAAGAAGTTTTTTGAAGGAGATGAAAATGCCATGTACTTTTTGGGGAGAGGCAATACGCCATTCAATTTATATTTTGAATAGACTGCCCACACGAGCTGTAACCGGGGTTACGCCATATGAGGCATGGTCGGGACTAAAACCACACGTTGGGCATATAAGAGTGTTCGGATGCACTGCACATATGAAAGTACCAGGTATGAAGGTTTCGAAGTTGGATGATAGGAGCATTCCTGTAGTTAATTTGGGAAAGGAACCTGGTAGCAAAGCTTATAGACTATATGATCCGGAAACTGGTAAAATTTTTGTAAGTCGTGATGTGATTTTCGAGGAGGAAAAACCATGGAATTGGGAACAAGGAAAGGAGAACACAGAATCTCAGCCGGGTGTATTTACAGTTACAGGCATAAGAGAGGAGTCACCAGGTGATTTTCAAAATGAAGATGATGTCGTTACTCCACAAGGATCGAGTGCTAGCAGCGATTCTGAGAGTACTGAGGTTAATCCACAGTCCACTGAGTCTAGTTCAGAATCTGATGTTGATGGGGATGCTAAAAAACATAGATCACTTCAGGATATCTATGCTGAGACAGAACAAATCGAATTGGAGGACGAGGAGTTGTTTTTAATGGGGGTTGATGAACCAGCAAACTACAGTCAGGCAGCGAAAGACATGAATTGGAGAAAAGCAATGAAACAAGAAATTGAATCAGTTGAGAAAAATAACACTTGGAGGTTAACGGAACTACCACCTGGAAGAAAACCAATCAATCTGAAGTGGGTTTACAAGTTAAAGAAAAATGCAGAAGGAGAGATTGTAAAATACAAGGCAAGGATTGTCGCTAAGGGGTATGTTCAAAAACCAGGCATAGATTTTGATGAGATTTTCGCGCCGGTCACGAGAATTGAAACAGTACGTTTGTTGTTAGCGTTGGCTGCCAAGAACAGTTGGGAAGTCCATCACATGGACGTGAAAACGGCGTTTTTGAATGGGGAGGTTCAAGAAGAAATTTATGTGACTCAGCCTGATGGGTTCGCGAAAAAAGGGCAAGAACACTTGGTTTACAGGTTAATTAAAGCACTTTATGGGCTTAGACAAGCGCCACGTGCTTGGTATTCGAAATTAAACAAGTGCCTTGAAGATATTGGTTTCGAGAGATGCCCATATGAGCACGCTGTTTACACGAAGAAGATGGGTAGTGATGTTTTAATTATCGCTATCTACGTAGATGACATCTTGGTGACTGGATCGAGTATTGCAGCCATAAGTGACTTCAAGGATCAGATGAACAATCGATTTGATATGAGCGATTTGGGAAGACTGTCTTATTACCTTGGGATAGAAGTGAAACAGAGTGAAGGATGCATAGAATTGAGGCAAACGGGGTATGCCAAAAGGATTCTCGAAAAAACAGGCATGTTGGATTGCAACTCCACCAAGTATCCAATGGACCCAAAGGAGTGTATTAGCAGTGACTTGGGGGGTGTAGCAGTCGACACCACTCAGTTTAAAAGCTTGATGGGAGGTCTTCGATATCTTGTGCATACGAGGCCGGATATAGCTTTTTCTGTTGGCATAATTAGTAGGTTCATGGAGAGACCTACTGTGATGCACCAAAACGCAGCCAAGAGGGTTTTAAGGTATGTGAAAGGCACTCTAACATATGGGCTGATTTACTCGGAGGACAGCAGAAATAATGAGCTCACTGGATATTCCGATAGCGATTTGGCGGGTCATATTGAAGATAGGAAAAGTACTGGAGCAATGGCGTTCTATCTGAATGAGAGTTTAGTAACATGGGTTTCGCAAAAACAAAGGTGCGTGGCTCTTTCTTCGTGCGAAGCTGAATTCATGGCAGCAACCGCTGCAGCGTGTCAAGCGATTTGGCTTCGAAAGCTGTTGACAAAGATCACAGGAGAACAAACTGGTCCAGTTGTCTTGTATATCGATAACAAGTCTACAATTGACTTGGCGAAAAACCCCGTGTTTCATGGTCGTAGCAAGCACATAGACATTCGATATCACTTCATCCGTGAATGTGTTGAGAAGGGCGAGATAATTGTGAAGCATATAAGCACGGATATGCAGCGAGCAGATACTCTCACGAAGGCTCTCACGACTGTTAAGTTTGAGAAGATGCGTCAACTGTTGGGAGTGAAGGACGTAGGCAAACAAGTCTAGACTAAGGGAGAGATTGTTGGGGTTTAGTCTAAACTTGTTTTATTATTATTATTTGCTTTATTAAGTCGTTTATTTATTTGTATTTCTGAGGTGTCAGTGAGAGACCTGGTCTTCAGAGGAGCAAGAGAGTTTTTAGGAGTTCAGAGAATAAGTCGTATGACTTGGAGTAGTGCTAGGTGTTGCAGTTGTTAGTTTCCTACTTTCTAGCCACTTTCTTGTTTTTGGCTTAGTATTTAGTTTGTAATTCTCAGCATTAATAAAAGTAAGAATTTAGAGTGCAATCTTTGTTTTCTCAGTTTTATACAGAAACACTAGTATATTGTATTGTAGGTGATCAGATTTCCAACAGGTTTACGCTTGAGAAGCAAACAGACCAAACGAGATGACATTCCCTGTCCAAACAGAATACAAGAAAAAGGTGAGACCATATTGAGAAGATACTAAACAAGAAGTAAATATATTAGGAATCACAAACAACATTAATCATATTATTTCTTAATTATAACCACTATTGCCTGATTCTGCTTTACAAGAACTCAAAAGTTTTTGGAGTGGAATAACTAGTTATCAATGCATGTTATAAACAAGTATGCGCAAACATTATTTAGCAAAAAAGAATAATATGTTTTTGCATTAATCCAGAGCCCAGAAAGATACCATCACATGGAGCCAATATACATAATTAAACCGACCATTGTCTTGAAGCTCCTAATTGCACATATCATATTGAAGTACACATTTTGTGCCCCTTTGAATTTTTTTAAAATAAGACTTAAAATTAATAATTGGCTTAAAAGTGAAAAATAAATGAATACTTATAAGTTATCTAAGTGTTTGGTTAATTTTCATAATTTTTTCAACTTAAATTGAACTAAAATAAATAATTTTTAAAATATAATTATCTTAATTCATGACTTTTAAATTAATTTAACATTTAAAAACATATATTTAAAAACTAAAATTAATAAAAAAATGAAAAATCAAAATAAGTTGAGAAAAAATACGTCGTTACTAGTATTGAATTTATCGGCTTATAAGTTATAAATTTCACTTATAAGTTGGGTCGAGTTTATAAGTTATAAGTTATAAGTAACTTATAAGCCCGCAAACAAACAGAACCTTAATTACTTGAAATAATACATACAAACATCCTTATGACGGCATGTTATAAAGTCAATTGGAAGAAAAGCTAATAGCTAAGGTTTTCTAATATATAAGAAGTAATTATTACGGCGTCTCATTATACAGTTGCAAGGCTGTGATTGCAAATCAAGAAAGAGTATATACAATTAGACGCTAAGGCTGTGCAAGGACGTACTGACCGATTATACCGAAGACTGCACGGGTGACGAGTTTGTTGAGCACCATATTAAACTTATTAGAGAGACAAAGAGAGATCAAGTTCGGTAGGTATCGACTATCGAGAATTAACGATAAAGAGAAAGTGAAGATTTTCAAAGTAGGGTTATCTATAACCGATCACCTTTTTAGATTTATATAGTAGTCTGTAACCTTTTTAGATTTATATAGCAGTCTGTAACTAGGAGTCTAGTAGTACGATTCTATTACGGATAACTTTACTTAAAGACTTGAGAGTACAAGTAGGACTCTAGTTTTAAACCTGATTTATGGTCTGATTTGCTCCACTTATTTTTTATTCTTTGCAACACTGCTCAAAAAAATAAACTGATGTGTGGGAAATCTGGGAATAATGGCGTTTAAAATGCAACATCTTTATCAGAAAAAAAAGGAATAAACACAACCTCTAAATTTTAATCTGTTTCTTAATTTAATTGTAATAAAAATATATATTTTTCATTTATATTATTTATAGTTTGAATAAAACTTTAATATAAGTAATAAAAATATTAAATAATTTACTATTGAATAAACTTATTATGAGAATTTTAATTTGTGTGTGTAGAATTTTTAGTTAAGATGTCGTTATAAATAATAATATAAATATTTGTTATGGGTGAGATTCAAACTTCAGAGCTTATTTTTATTTTTATATGCTTAATAAATGATAATCTTAATGTTTGTTATTGACGGCATTCGAACTCCGTAAACCTTCAATATTGAGATTTAACAAATTGATCATATAGATTATCATTTTATTTTGGTAGTGATCATTTGATAAAGAAAATTTGACAGGATCGAAAAAATAATCAAATCAAATCAAAATGTCATATATCAAATTATACTCTATTCCATTTATTATAGTATTTGTATAGATTTTAAGTTGAAAAAAATACTTCCAACTATATTCACTACAACAAAATGAGCCAATTACGACGGCCAACTTACGACGAAAATAAATTACGACGGCCAACTTACGATGAAAATAAACCCAAAAATGTCGTAAGTTTAGTATTTTATTAATAAAATTATGCACGACAAGATTAAACAAAAATGACAAAAATGAAAATAATTTGAAATTGCGACGATTTAAATATTTCGTCGTAAGTTATTTATTTTTATTAAAATTTTAAATTGAAATTGAATAAAAAAATATTTTATCTAAATTTACAACGAAATATTTACGATGGAAAAAATCGGATCGTCAAATTTACGACGGAAATTGGAATTCGTCGTAAGTTATCAAAGAGGGAAATTCAACTTTTTTCCAAAAAAAATGGTGGGAAAATAAAAATCATTTGAAGTTGCGACGATTTGAAAATTTCGTCGTAAGTTAAATATTTTTATTAAAATTTTAACTTGAAATTAAATAAAAAAATATTTCTTCTAAACTTACGACGAAATATTTGTGACGGAAAATATTGGAACATCCAATTTACGATGGAAATTAAAATTCGTCGTAAGTTATCAAAGAGGAAAATTTAACTTTTTCCCCAAAATTTGGGCGGTAAATTTGACTTTTCTCAAATTTTGCAGATTATTTTTTATGACGGATTCCGTCGTAAATTAGCAAATGAATTTTGATAATTTCAATTTTTAAAAAATATTATTTCATGATCCAACCATATTAATGTCAGCATTTATTTGTTTGGATGACATTTCAAGAATTTCAAAAAAAAATAAATATTTTGATAAAATAACTTAATATGAAACATTGATTATATCACTAATATATATATATATATATATATTGTCATCCATGCGGTTGGATTGATGAAAAATATTTTTAAAATAATCGAAATACAAATTCAGAACTAAAAACTAGTGAGTTGTACTATTCGAACTGATGCTTGACTGTTAAATGACAAACCAAATAAATTTATTTTGATATGAAATTTTGGTTATATCACTAATATATATATATCTATTGACATCCATACGGTTGGATCGTTGAATTTTTTAAAAAAAATAATCGAAACACTAATTCAAGATTCAACACTAATTAGCTGTAAACTAATATCTGACGTTTTTTCCGTCGTAAGTAGATACCTTACGACGTTATTGTTCGTCGTATTGTGGTAGCTTACGACGATAAATTCCGTCGTAAGTAGATTTATTATTTTATTGATTATGTGGGCCCCAACTTCCTAACTTGCAACGCAATTTTATCTTGTGACGAAAAAACGAACTTACTACTCGACCAAAAACGACGATTTTTTTCCGTCGTAAATGGCTCAATTACGACGATTTCAGTTCAAAAAAACTGTCGTAAATGGCCATATTTGTTGTAGTGATTTTCATATTTTTTTTTTCTGGATAAAAATATTAAAACATTGAACTATTATTAAAATAAAATAAAAAAAATACAAAAATGAATGTTGTAACACCTGAAAATACGGCTTAAATATCAAAGCTATTATAATTCTAGCCAAGCATTATTTTTCCTCAGCTCAGCCGGTAAGCAATGTGTTTTCCCCGGGACCAAGGTTCAGTCTTTTGCTAACAAACGTGAAATAACAAGCTGCCGCCTCTCCCATATTTCAGTACAATAAACTTCGCTCTCCATGTCCGATTATGGGGTAAAAGGTTGATAATAAGCCCTTTTTTCTTACTTTTAACTTGATTTTTTTCCTCCCTTTTTCGGGGAATTTGTTTGTATTTGTTTATTCGAGAGCTTGACTGTGTTTTTATGTTCGTATTTTTCTGGTATGTTAATCATAATTCACTTGTAAAGATTTTTATAATATTGCAAGCATGTTCAATTTCTCGAATATGTTTGACGAATCAGGTATTTATAATCCTCACCGTTATACCAAATTTTTAAACTGTCTTTTCAAAAATCCCACATATTTCAGTAATATGAGCGAGAGATACAAAATAAATTTTAATTAATAATGATAGTTTTGATGAAGAAATTCTTGATTTATTCTTTATAATGTATTAGTTAAATTTTGATTATAATTATAGATAGACGTATGATTTATCATTAATGAAATTTTTTTTCCTTCCAAAAAAACGGTTCACTCCTTTGCTTCTCTTTTTTTCTTTATTTTTTCTATTATCATAACATTTTGTGTAACAAGAAACCCTGTCAAATCATATTAATAATTGTGACGTAGACAATTTAAAAATCCCTTTAATATCTTAAATTGAATCATCTAATGATATTGAAGAATTCCCCCAACCAAAATTATGTTCCACTCATGTTTCTTCAATATTTTTTTTAAAATAACGGTTTTTCTATTTGTAAGTTAATTAAGGCATCTTGATTGACGAATCCTTGCATTCATAAAGTATTCCCCAATTAAAATGATCTATTTTTTTTGAAATATTTCCAATAAAACTATCAAAAAGAGTGTTAAAATGTCACCTGGCGGCACACTTTTATTAGCTATTTATTGGAGGTTTATGGGTGACAATTAAAGTAGTCAACTTCAGGCAGAATTTGATATCCTTCCAAAATAAAAATAATATTATATATTCTTGTAAAATATTATAACTTCATATCTATTTTTAATAATTGCAAATGAATAATTTATAATTTTGAACTAATTATTGAAGTAAATTTTGGTAAAAAAAATGTCAAAACTACATAAATATAATAATAGATTAATATTATGGATGAGTTCCGGATTTAACACCCTATCGGAGATGATAGCAATAGTACAACCGTACAAAACATTTAAAAGCAATGATTGGTAAATAAGGTGAGAATGCTTTTGTAATGGTGACTTGGTGATTGACTGACGTGTAGAGTCCTAGATATGGTGTAGTGACTGGTGAGTAGTCAAACAGCAAAAGTTGACGGGTATATCAAATAAGTAGGGTTATTCACGAACCGAGCTGTTCGTGAACAAGCTCGAGCTCGGCTTGTTAAGAGCTCGTTCGGCTCGGCTCGTTAACGAACCCGTTCTCGAACTCGAACAGAAAAATGTGTTCTATAAGTAAATCGAGCTCGAGCCGAGATTTGGGTTGTTCGGCTCGAGCTCGGCTCGGCTCGAACTCGCTCGTTAAAATTCAAAAAAATTCTAATATATCCTAAATATTTTTATATAGGTATGATTTTTTTTAAAAAAATCCGACTTCACCGTATTTTTTTTATCTTCCAACGATCATTTTGCATACCATATGTGATATATTTTGACGTGATTTAAAAATTTTATATTTTAGTTTCTAATTTTAAAATGTGGCTTCATAATTATATTTTAGTTAAGATTTTTTTTAAAATATTTTCATCGATCCAACCGTATGAATGTCATAAAATATATATTTTAATGATATAACCAAAGTTTCACATAAAAACAATTTTATTTGATTTTCTATTTTATGGTCAAGCATTAGTTTGACTATTAAAGCTAACTAGTGTTTACTCCGGATTTGTTGTTTCGATTATTTTAAAAATACTTTATATCGATCCAACCGTATGGATGTCATAAAATATATATTTTATTGATATAACCAAAGTTTTAAATCAAAATAATTTTATTTGGGTTGCTATTTTAATAGTCAAACATTAGTTTGACTAGTCTTGGTAACTAATTTTTAGTCTTGTATTGGTGTCTCGATTTATTTAAAATTATTTCTAATTGATCCAACCGTATGGATGTCATAAATATATATTTTATTGATATAACTAAAGTTTTAGATCAAAATAATTTTATTTTGTTTGCTATTTTAATAGTCAAACATTGGTTTGACTAGTCTTGGTAACCAATGTTTAGTGTTGTATTGGTGTCTCGATTTATTTAAAATTATTTCTAATTGATCCAACCGTATGGATGTCAAAATAAATATATTTTAATGAAATAACCAAATTTTCAGATCAAAATAATTTTATTTGTTTTGTTATTTTAATAGTCAAGTATTAGTTTGACTGTTACCGTTAACTAGTGGTTAGTCCTAATACGTTGTTTTGATTATTTTAAAAATACTTTATATTGATCCAACCGTATGGATGTCATAATATATACATTTTATTGATATAACCAAAGTTACAGATCTAAATAATTTTATTTGATTTGCTATTTTTACAGTCAAACATTAGTTTGACTAGTACTAGTAACTAGTGTTTAGTCCTGTATTAGTATCTCGACTTGTTTAAAATTATTTCTAATTGATCCAACCGTATGGATATCAAAATAAATATATTTTAATGATATAACCAAATTTTCAGACCAAAATAATTTTATTTGGTTTGTTATTTTAAGAGTCAAGTAGTAGTTTGACTATTACCACTAACTAGTGTTTAGTCATTAATTGGTGTTTCGATTTTTTTGAAAATATTTTCCCTCGATTCAACCGTATGGATTTCAAGATATATATATTTTAGTGATATAACCAAATTTTCAAAAAAAAATAAATTTATTTGATAAGTTATTTTCACAGTCAAACATCGGTTGACCAGAATTTTTTCTAGCTCGGCTCGGCTCGGCTCGGCTCGGCTCGTTTATGTTCGCGAACAAACTCGTGTTCAGCTGGTTAGTTAACGAGCTCGAGCTCGAACACGATTTTTGTTCGATAAGAAAGCTCGGCTCGACTCGGTTCGTCAGAAAAAAAAATAAAACTCGGCTCTGTTCGATCAAAACTCGGCTCGGCACGTGAACAACCCTACAAATAAGCCAACAAGATACCACTGTATCACAGTACACTGGTTAAGCTATCAATAAAAGTAGACACTAATAAAAGCTAATTAAATCGCACATACTCTATTTTGGAAAAAACAATTATATTTTTATTTAAAAAAAAAAATTTAAAAAAATAGAAAATTATAATATGAGTTTTAAAGTAGGTGTCGAACTCTCGTTTCCCAATATAAAGAGTCAGGGGATACATGGAGTACAAAATACACATTAGGTTCTTTGTCCGAACAGGAAAAAGGAATATTAGGATGTCGTGGGGTGAAATAAATTATAAATATAATTTCAACTAATGCATATTAAACTCATTTATTGAAAATTTAGTTTACTAAATCGCGATTCAAACCTGCTTTCTAAAATAATATTTTGAATGTTTTTTTTGCATTTTCTATTTAATAGATCATTATAAAATTTTAAATAATAAATAAAATAAATATACAACTTAAAAAAACCGCACTCTCGTTAAAGCTATTTACTATGGTGAGACTATTCTCGTTGCGTAAATTTCTATATAAATATTAAATAAAAAAAGACAATTTTTTATGTTATTATTTTAATATTATCTCTTATATCATTAGTACTAGTGTAAAACCCGTGCGATGCACAAATTGTTTTTAATATTATATATTTTTTGAATTAAATTTGAAGTGAAAATTTTAAACTCTGAAATTTATTTATTAGAAATTTTAATAATATAGTTTGATAATAATTTTAAATATAACGTGCATAATTTAGTTAATTAAAAATACAAATTTATTGATGTTTATATATGTTTATGAAAGTTAATTTTATTTTAATTTAAAAGTAAATTTTAGCTCGTATCATTAGTATACAAATTATCTTCAGTTTGTTATACCGACCAAATCCAACTAACTATATTCACAGTTTAATTTGTTCAAGTCATGATTTATGGTAAAAAAAATGTATCAATGGTAAAAAATTAATGTTAACTCAGATAAAAATAGATATTATTTTATTTTAACTGGTCTAATTATTTTTCTTTATTATAAGTTTGATTTTAGTTCAACATGAATTAATTGTATAATTTTATTAGTCCAGATGAATATCATATATTAATTTATTTTCATCTAATACAATTATATTGACTAAGAAATCATCAATTCTTTGTCTTATTTAAATAATATATATTATAAGAATTGAAGTAAACACATAATTATATAAATCAAACATTACATCCACAAATATAGTATCAAACTTTTAATATTTCGGTTTTAAAGGTTGGATCCGAGTTATTCTACTCTTCTATGCCTACATTATATCATATTGAACCAGATTTAAAAAATTTAAAAAACTAAAAATAGTGAGTTGAATTTTATTGGTGTAATTAACCTCGGGTTAAAACACAATAATGTAAACTATTGATTCAAGATAAAATGAAGTTAATATCAGACTAAGAATAATCCATGTATTATTGATACAAACTAAAACTTAACTTTGAATTTAAAATATAATTATTTTTTTGTAAAAAAAATGTAAAAATATAAACAAAACTATATCGTTCAATAAGTGTCATTATCTTTTCCAAATATCTCTTATCAAAAAAATCATGAACATACAGTGATATTAATATATTTATCATGAAAATATTTTATTTAAAAAATTTAAATGAGTAAATTTAAGATTTTAGTTCAACTTAAATTTTTTTAAAAATTATATAATATTAGAAAAAAAGATTCATGCATCGCACGAGTTTTAAGATAATATAAAAAAATGATATAACACCGGTTTTAAGTTAATATAATATAATGATATAACAGTCAATAGTGTGAAAGATGGTTAAATATTCTACTATAATTTTAATTCAATAAGTGTCATTATATTTTCTAAATATCTCTTATTAGAAAAATCATGAATATGCACTGGTATTAATATATTCATCGTAATATTATTTAAAAATTTAAATGTGCAAATTTAAGATTTCAATTCAACTTAATTTTTTTTTAAATTATATAATATTAGAAAAAAAAGATCTATGCATCGCACATATTTTAAGATAATATAATATAATGATATAACACCGGTTTTAAGTTAATATAATATAATGATATAACAGTCAATAGCGTGAAAGATGGTTAAATATTCTACTATACATTACTGCAATAATTATAATTCTACGTCCGTATATTTCTCAATATTTACATATCAGTTGCAACAATTTTACAACCAACTTTAAAAAGTTAAAACAATATTACAACAATATCATAAGTAATAATATATATGTATATTAATTTTTTTTAAAAGTAATTTAAATAAGAAAATAAAGTAAATTTTAAAAAAACCTAGTTAGTACAAATGATAAAATTAAAATAATTATAAGATTTGTCACATGTACGTTGAGCCTTTCACACGGACTTACTTGAAAATACATGTATATTTCGGTTATACCATCCCTATATCCAAAACATTATTGCACGATGGGACCTTTTAATCCAGATCATTTTGGGTCACACTATGCTTTGATGTTTCTTGATCTCCAGCAAGTTGAGAAAATTTATCGGCGGCTTATTTTTATAAGGGGGTCAATATTTGCACTGCATAAACAAATCCAAAAATTCAAATACTTGCTTAATTAAAAAACTTGGAAAAAAGATCTCGTTGATTGAATATAAAACGGAGAAAGCGAAGAAGATTTTTGGTATTGGACGGTCACATGAAAAAGTTACTAAATCTTAGTTCGAAATTTAGTTAAGTAAAATATTCTTGCATCCTTCAAATACAACAACACTACACGTATGCACGTATGCACATACGAGTAGGGCTGAGCAAAAAATCGAACAAAAACTGAAACCGATCCGAAATCGGTAAAATCCGTAAAAAACCGATCTGCACAAACCCGAACCGATCCGAAACTGAAAAATTTAAAAACAGATCCGATGATAATTTTTCGGTTCCGGTTTTAGGTCCAAACCTATCCGAGAAAAACCAAACCGAACCGATTTTTTAAATAAATATATATATATATATATTTAGAATTAACAAATATATGTGTGTATATATATATATAACATCAAATTAAATAACATTCTGGACTACCTAAAGAAGAGTAGCAGACTATCAAATTAAATAATTATCTTGTTGTATAAAACATTCACGGGGGTAAAGAATAACTTTTCGTATAAATATTTTTTGCAAATTAAGAATCAGTGTGCTTGAAAAAAGCACTGCTATTAAATGACTGAAACTGCAGAAATCTGAATTAACTCGTTGTAAACTCATTGTTCCAACATGCATTCAGAAGTTAATTGTTAACCTGATATACTGCCTTCTAATATACTAATATAACTGTCTTGTATACTGTTACAACTGCATATTGTCACAGCTTCAGTGAAAACATGATCCACTCCATTGGATTACATATATTTCTAAATGAATTCAATTTCCAGGATAATGCAATATGGAGTACTACTTTTTGTTACTCGTCTGTTTTGTCACAATTACATCCATAAGACATTCTAACAATGTAAATTATATAAGAAAAATCATCTTTGTACACGATACCTATGCCTAGACATTATACAATACATTTTTCTAACCGGTTTTGTAACCGAAACCGAACCGATATAAACCAATCCGGAGTTTTTAAAACCGAAACTGATCTGATAGATCGGTTGCGGTTTTTAATTTTAAAAACCGAAGACTTCCGGTTCCGGTTCCGGTTTTATCTAAAAACCGAACCGATCCGAGGTTTGCTCCCCCTATGTATAGGTGTGTAGCAGTCAAATATTTTTCAACCCCTAAAACCCTCTTTTTGGGGCCTTTTATAGGTCCTAAGATTTAGGGTTTTTGGGGTTTGTACCTCTTCATCCTGGCCTTTGATCATTCCTGACCAAGATTTAGGGTGGGGCGCAGAAATGGTTCAGTCGAATCTCCTCCCGGAGCATTGACTCTTGGAAGGACTTCCGGGAGATATTTCTAAAGAGGTTCAGGGCGAACCGTATGAACGAACTCCAGATGTGCCACTTGAAAACCATTCAACAGAGAAGCAGAGAAACTCTGCCAGAGTTCATCAAAAGATTCCAAGAATCAGTCAACCAGCTCTCCAACCTTGAAGAGAAGGAAGCCGTGAATATTTTCCGGCGTAATCTCCACCCGGTTTCGTGTGAAGGCTACGTGAAGGACCTAATCCATAGGGAGCCCCAAAGCCTCGCCTCAGCTTATGCGATGGCTTCCAAGTTTATCAAAGAAAACGACTTTCTCACCTCAATGAAGATGAATAGGAGGATCCGGGATGATGATGAGTCCCCGGAACACCGCCGCGCCTACGAAAAAGAAAAGAGACACTGGACAGACAGACAGACCAATTATGTGCAGCAATCCAGGGGGACCCCACCCCGGGATGATTACTCCAGACCCCAGAAGAGTGAAAGGAAGCCCAAGCCAAAGAGGGAACCAAAAACAGAGCCCGAATGGACTCCGCTCTGAAAGAGATGTGTCCTAAGTCCAATCATGTATGATGATTTAGGAATAACTTTTATGTGATCTGTTTTGATTTCATTGATATTAATAAAAGACTTGTTTTGTTTTTATTGCGGGCTCTATCTATTTAAATGTTTAAATAAGATATACCACAGTTTAGAGTAAAGCTTTTTATGGATTGTGATGAGATCATAATAATGAGACCTAAAAGATGATAACTCTAAACTTAAATAGTTCCTGGTCGTAGGATTACTAACTGGTAATTAATAATCCGTAAAGATCGGTATATACTATGCTTGCTTCATTATGAAGGATGTCTGTTCTCATAGACATTTGTGTGGTGACACTATAGCTAGTATGTAGGTGCTTATTATAGAATAAGTTCACTGAACATGACTCACACAGCTGAACAACTGATGGAGTTCACTCACGTATCAGCAGTTGTTCAAATAGTGATAGTTGTACAAGTATCCTTAGACTTGAGGTCATCATAGTCATCTTGTGTACACTGAACTATGCTTTGGTTTAGTTCTTAGTCTCAAGGGACAATTATAAGGGCTCTACTGGGTATAGGAATTTGTACACGAAGATAGTGTATGATCAATAAAGGATCTACCCCTTCCAGTGAAGGAAGAGAATGTTCAATGCTGATCCACTTATGTTAGTTTGGGAATCTCTGGCCAGAGTGATGGAAATTAGAAAGGAGTTTTTAATTTACATTAAATAGAACTAAGCATAGTGAATGGGAAAGCAAGTGATTAAATAAGATAGGCTTGACACAAGTTCCATGCCTTGTATTTAATCGTGACATTGCAGGGTAGAAGGAATTAATTGTACGGTAACTATTCACTGAATAGGTTCTTGGTATTCTAAGCGGTGAATTCGTATTATCCGGATAGTCGCGATATGCTGAGAAGTATCCCTCACGATGTAGAATAAATATGATTAATTAATTAATCATATTTAATTAATTAGAGAATTTATATAAATAATGATAAAATAGTTTTATTATTATTTATTTCTACTACCGGCTTAATATTGAACCTACAGGGTCACACCATAAAAGAGAATGATGTAATGGTGGAGGAATTAATTAATAATGGCTGATAATTATTTATTTATGAAATAAATAATTATTTGGCAAATTTAATAATTGATTAAATGAGATTTAATTGATTATAAATTAATTAAGAAAAGTTCTTAATATTATTAATTAAGAATTTAATTTTTGGAAATTAAATCAAGTGAGAGAATTATTTCTAAAGAGTTTAGAAAAAGGATTAATAATTAAAAGGTGTTTTAATTACTAATGAGAATAATAAAGGGTTAATAATAATAATATTTTATGGGAAAATTTTTAGCTGAAAATTTTTCCTATAAATATACTATTATAAACCCTATTTTTGCCTCAACCAAAAAGATTTACAAAACCCTAATTCTCTCCATCTCCTCCTCCTTCAATTACATCATTTTCTTGGTGGATACCGGTGGAGTGCTTCACACTTGAGGAGCAGCTGCTAAGGATCTCCGTTCATCATTCTTGGATCGCTATTAAAGACCTCCATCTTTCCATTAACGTAAAGCTTCTTAAGGTAAAAATACTGAACTGCGAATTAAATATTATTTTTCGCATGGTTCCTGCGAAGGGTTTCAGTTTTTTTAAGATTTAAATTTACGTTTTTCCTTGCGTTTATGTGATAAAAACCCTTCAATGGCATCAGAGCTACTTGCGAAAAGTTTTTTAATTCGTTTATGTGTTTAACTGTTTTTGATATATGAGCATGTACGTGATTCACCATAATTTGATGTTGATATAATATGCTTATATATGTATGGTTTTGAATATATGATATTCATGTGAGTTGTATAATCATAAGATGATTATGTAATCTGTATATATACTGATATATACATGATTTATGTTTGTTCTAATTATGAGAATCATATTAGATATGGATTCTGAATTGGTTGCTACAGATTTGCTGAAATCTGGGTCTGGTGTCCGATTTACGCAAACGAATACCCTATTCCATAGGTAAACGAGCGTCTGAACAAAAATGATAGCTTAAGCTATCCACGACTCGTCTGTAAGGTGTTTGACGTCGTTTACTGCCCGTAAACAGTGATTCTTATTTTTCTGATTTGATTCTGATTTTTGTCATATTTTTTTTATGATTAGATCATGGATAATATGATATGTTAAGATCAGATTATGTGTTTTAACATGCTTTTATGTGTTGTATGAGCATGGTGGATGGTTATGGCCTTTCGACCTTAGTGTAATGGTTTTGGTTTTGGTTTTAAATACGACTTGCATGTCGTCAATCTTTGTAATCATAAGTCTCGAATGTAACTCGAGTTATTCTTGTAAGTTCATTAGATTAGTTTTACTTTCAATCATGTAATGTAATTGAAGACTCAAGAAGGCTATCCAATGGAGGTGATACAAAGAAGAAGTCGAGGCATACAAGAAGTCTAAATAAAGAAGAAGACTTATGTAATAAGTAGTTGTATTTATTTCCATCACCATATTAGATTGACCTTGATCTTTATCATGAGCTTGATAAAGATCACATAGGATGGGGCCATAACCAAACACATTTACTTTATTGCACTTTACATTTACTTGTTTATTTAATTTTATATATGAGATATATGCCTATATTTACCATGCGATGATAGATATAGGTGAACTTAAATCAATATAAGGCGTGCTCTAGAAAATCTAGAATAGGAATCGTTTCTTTCCTTAACAATAAATATTATGAATACGATCATGAGATTCTTGTGTTTATGAACACGTAATTGAATATGAATTTTCAATATTGAGAGAAAGGATGATTCTGTCAACAACAAATTTCTATCTGTAAGAAAGGGTTATTAAGTGACGCCTCTTGACAATGCTCCACCCGATCTGGGAATCATCTGATTAACGATTATTGATTTGAAATATTTAATTTAAAAGGAAGAATCTCTTTATAATATGATTATGATTGTAACGTAATATAATCCCTCTAAAATTAAATAATATCAAGTAGTAATTGGCCAATGACACAACGGGCTTGTGTCGGTCATAGCCTTCCAACATGGTAGAAAGTGGTTCTTATTTTTAAATCATTGTCGTTTCGTGCTACAGCCGAGGGCTTTGATTTCGAAATAAGAAATACTTGTCTATTACATAGAGATGTGTACATTGAATTAGAATCTAAAGGTCGGTACGTGCTACAGCCGTGGGCCGTTGGAGACTGATTCAATTGTACGAAATGTTGGGTTAGACTTGACTGAGAATATTGAGTTTGTCGTGCCACGGCCGTGACTCAATTATTCAAGAGGCTAAATTTATATTAGGGAATAACATAAGATGTAATTGACAAGAGTTGCCTGCCTATTGAACATCACATGACGTTTTGTGCCACAACCGAGGTTGTGTGATGGAATGTAGGATCCCTATTCCCACTAGAATTATGAATGCTTAATTTTCACTTAGGGGGTTGAATAAATTAGATAAACTAGTGGGAGACACTTATGAATAAAGACCCGATTCATATAGTGTTTTAAATAAAATTGAATATTTGCTAAGTGTTTTTATGTGTTTATCATTTACAGATTTACTATATTCGTCATGTCTTCTTCACTATCACTCCGGAGCATACTAGATGCTCACAAGTTGACTGGTCCTAATTTAGCTGTTTGTTTTCATTGTAACAAGTTGGGGCACTGGAAGAGGAACTGCAAGGTTTACCTTGCAGAATTGAAGAAGAAGAAGGGTAGTAAGACTACCGCTTCTGATTCAGGCATGTTCATGATCGAAGATAATATGTCACTAGGTCAAATTTCTACTTGGGTATTAGATACCGCCTGTGGTTCTCATATTTGCAATTCGTTGCAAGGACTAAAGGGAAGTAGGACTCTTGAAAAAGATGAGGTGATTCTACGTATGGGTAATGGAGCAAGGGTTGCGGCCATATCTGTGGGATCATTTAGTTTACATATGCCTACGGGCAAGACTATTATTTTGAATAATTTTTATTACGTTCCCTCTATTGTGAGGAATATTGTTTCTATTCCTATGTTGGATTTGGATGGTTTTTCATTTATTATTAAGAATAATGAATGTTTTATCCTTAGAGATAATGTTCTTTATGGATGTGGTATTTTAAATAATGGTCTGTATGTATGTGATGTAGAGCATGATTTACTTCAGACTGAACAAACTAATAAAAGAAAACGAGATGATGAAAATCTGACCTATTTATGGCACTGTAGGCTAGGTCATATTAGTGAAAATAAACTGCGGATATTGCATAAGGAAGGGTTACTTGACCCCTTTGATTTTGAATCATATCCTACATGCGAGTCTTGTATATTGGGTAAAATGACCAAATCTCCATTTAGTGGACATGGAGAGAGGGCTGCAGAATTGCTAGGATTGGTACACACAGATGTAGGGCTGTTCACGAACCGAGCCGAGCCGAGTTTTGATCGAACCGAGCCGAGCTTTAATTTTTTTCTGACGAGCCGAGCCGAGCTTTCTTAACGAACAAAAACCTGTGTTCGAGCTCGAGCTCGTTAACGAACGAGCCGAACACGAGCTTTTATCGAACAAAATCGAGTCGAGTCGAACCGAGCCGAACACGAGCCGAACACGAGCTTTCTCCATCAAAACGAGCCGAGTCGAGCCGAGCCGAGCCGAGCCGAGCTGAATTAAAAAATTCTACTCAAAACACCGGTTGACTGTTAAAATAACAAACCAAATACTTTTATTTTTTTCTAAAAATTTTGTCATATCACTAAAATATATTGATCTTAACATCCGTATGGTTGGATCATTCATAAATGTTATAAAAAAAATCGAAACATTAATACGATACTAAACACTAATTACAAGTACAAGTCAAAACACCGGTTGACTGTTAAAATAACAAATCAAATACATTTATTTTTTTCTAAATTTTTTGTCATATCACTAAAATATATAGATCTTAACATCCGTACGGTTGGATCATCTATAAATATTTTAAAAAAAATCAAAACATGAATACGAGACTAAACACTAGTTACAAGTATTGTTCAAACAAGTGGTTGATTGTCAAAATAACAAACAAAATAAATTTATTTTTTTCTAAAATTTTTATCATGTCACTAAAATATATAGATATTAAGATCCGTACATTTGGATCATTCATAAATATTTTTAAAAAAATTGAAACATTAATATGAGACTAAACACTAGTTCTAAGTACTGTTCAAACAAGTGGTTGATTGTCAAAATAACAAACAAAATAAATTTATTTTTTTCTAAATTTTTTATCATGTCACTAAAATATATAGATATTAACATCCGTACGGTTGGATCATTCATAAATATTTTTTAAAAATTAAAACATTAATATGAGACTAAGCACTAGTTACAAGTAAAGGTCAAAACACCGGTTGACTGTTAAAATAACAAATCAAATACATTTATTTATTCTAAAACTTTTGTCATGTCACTAAAATATATAGATATTAACATCCGTACGGTTGGATCATTCATAAATATTTTTTAAAAATTAAAATATTAATATGAGACTAAGCATTAGTTACAAATAAAGGTCAAAACACCGGTTGACTGTTAAAATAACAAACCAAATACATTTATTTTTTTCTAAAACTTTTATCATGTCACTAAAATATATAGATCTTAACATCCGTACGGTTGGATCATTCATAAATATTTTTAAAAAAATTAAAACATTAATATGAGACTAAACACTAGTTCTAAGTACTGTTCAAACAATTGGTTGATTGTCAAAATAACAAACAAAATAAATTTATTTTTTTCTAAAATTTTTATCATGTCACTAAAATATATAGATATTAACATCCGTATGGTTGGATCATTCATAAATATGTTTTAAAAATTGAAACATTAATATGAGACTAAACACTAGTTACAAGTTAAGGTCAAAACACCGGTTGACTGTTAAAATAACCAACCAAATACATTTATTTTTTTCTAAAATTTTTATCATCTCACTAAAATATATAGATATTAACATCCGTACGGTTGAATCATTCATAAATATTTTTTAAAAATTGAAACATTAATATGAGACTAAACACTAGTTACAAGTAAAGGTCAAAACACCGGTTGACTGTTAAAATAACAAACCAAATATATTTATTTTTTTCTAAAATTTTTGTCATATTACTACAATATATAGATATTAACATCCGTACGGTTGGATCATTCATAAATATTTTTTAAAAAATCGAAATATTAATATGGGAGAAGTACTAGTCAAACTACTAGTTAACTATTAAAATAGCAAACCAAATATATATATTTTTTCTAAATTTTTAATTATATCACTTAAATATATAAATCTTGACATCCGTACGGTTGGATAATTTTTAAATAATTTCAAAAAATCGAAACACCGATCAGGAAATAAATACTAGTTACAAGTAGTAGTCAAATCACTTGTTAATTATTAAAATATCAAATTAAAAAATTAATTTTTAATATCTGAATTTTTTCAAATTACTAAAATATATATTTTGACATTCATATAGTTCAATAATTAAAAAATATTTATAAAAAATCTGAACCAAATTCATAATAATTAAATATATAAAAAATAATTTTTTTTAATTTTTTTCGAGCCGAGCCGAGCTCGAGCCGAACCGAGTCGAGCCGAGCTCGAGCCGAGCTCGAGCCGAACATGCCAAAAACTCGGCTCGAGCTCGTTTTCTTAACGAACACATTTTTGTGTTCGAGCTCGAGCTCGAGCCCTTAACGAACCGAGCCGAACCGAGCCCTTAACGAGCCGAGCTCGAGCTTGTTCGCGAACGCCTCGGTTCGCGAACAGGTCTACACAGATGTATGTGGACCAATGTCTACGCAAGCCATGGGTGGATTTTCGTACTTCATTACTTTCATAGATGATAGATCTAGATTCAGATATGTGTATTTGATGAAACACAAGTCTGAAGCCTTTGAAAAGTTCAAAGAATATAAACATGAAGTGGAGAAACAAACCAAACACAGTATGATAACTCTTTGATCAAATCCAGGTGGTGAATACTTGAATGGAGAGTTTATAGATTATCTCAAAGAAAATGGTATAGTCTCCCAGTGGACTCCTCCATATACTCCACAGTTAAATGGGGTATCTGAAAGGAGAAATCGAACTTTGTTAGACATGGTTCGGTCCATGATGAGCTATGCGAATCTTCTAGTATTCCTATGGGGTTATGCATTGGAAACCTCAGCATATTTACTGAATAAGGTGCCTTCCAAATCTGTTCCTCAAACACCATATGAGATATGAAAAGAAAGGAAACCGAGTCCTAAATACGTTAAGATTTGGGGATGTCCAGCTTATGTCAAGAAAGTTGACCCAGATAAGCTGGAATCTCGATCCGTAAAATGTAATTTTGTGGGATATCCTAAAGAGACTTTGGGGTATTACTTTTACACCGATTATCGGGTGTTTGTCTCCAGACATGCTACCTTTTTGGAAAAGGAGTTTATCCTTGAAGGAAACAGTGGGAGCAAAATTGAACTTGATGAAGTTCAAGAAGCACAAACTACTACGGATCAAGTGGAAACACCTGTTCAGACTGAACAACCTTCTGTGGAACAGCCCATTCGTAGGACAGGGAGAGTGTCTCGCCAACTTGAGAGGTATTATGGCCTTGTCATTGAGAATGACTATGAGTTGTCAATCATTGATGATGACAACCCTGTGACCTATAATGAGGCTATGAGTAGTGTTGACTCAGAGAAATGACATAGTGCCATGAAATCCGAAATGGAATCTATGTATACCAACCAAGTATGGACTCTGGTTGAGGCGCCTGAAGGTGTTAAGCCTATTGGGTGCAAGTGGGTATACAAAAGAAAGATTGGAGCAGATGGCCAGGTGGAGACCTATAAGGCCAGGCTCGTGGCAAAAGGGGATTGACTTTGATGAAACTTTTTCGCCTGTAACCCTGTTAAAATCAATTCGGATTTTGCTTACGATTGCTGCTTACTACGACTATGAGATCTGGCAAATGGACGTGAAAACGGCCTTCCTCAATGGGGAACTTGAGGAGGAAGTGTATATGACACAGCCAGAGGGTTTTCTTTCCAAGGGAAATGAACACCTAGTGTGTAAGCTGCTGCGAACCATATATAGTTTAAGGCAAGCTTCTCGTAGATGGAACATCCATTTTGATGAGACAATCAAAGAGTTTGGTTTTATCAAAAACATAGATGAACCATGTGTCTACAAGAAGGTTAGTGGGAGCGCGGTAACATTTCTTGTATTGTATGTGGATGACATACTTCTTATAGGAAGATCTATAGAGATAGATCTAGAAGAATGATAGGTCTTTCCCAGGGTACATACATCCAGAAAGTGCTTAAAAGGTTTAGCATGGAAAACTCCAAAAGAGGTCTCATACCAATGAGCCATGGAGTGTCCCTTTCCGAAAAAATATCTCCCAAGACACCTGAGGAAAGAGAGCGTATGAGTAAGATTCCTTATGCTTCATCAATAGGATCTATCATGTACGTGATGTCTTGTACAAGGCCTGATGTTGCTTATTCAATTAGTGTGATGTGCAGATATCAATCCAATCCAGGTGAAGACCACTGGAAAGTAGTGAAAAACATCCTTAAGTACTTGCTCAGGACTTAGGACATTTTTTTTTGTTTTTGGTGGTGAATCTAAGTTGAAAATAGAGGAGATGTCAACGTCGAGAGAGTTGACACACATAACAACGTAGCAGACCCACTCACAAAGCCACTTTCTCAGAGTCACTTTGATCGTCATAAAGACAAGATGGGTATTAGATACTAGAGTGATTGGCTTTAGTACAAGTGGGAGATTGAAAGAGATGTGTCCTAAGTCCAATCATGTATGATGATTTAGGAATAACTTTTATGTGATCTGTTTTGATTTCATTGATATTAATAAAAGACTTGTTTTATTTTTATTGCGGGCTCTATCTATTTAAATGTTTAAATAAGATATACCACAATTTAGAGTAAAGCTTTTTATGGATTGTGATGAGATCATAATAATGAGACCTAAAAGATGATACCTCTAAACTTAAATAGTTCCTGGTCGTAGGATTACTAACTGGTAATTAATAATCCACAAAGATCGGTACATACTATGCTTGCTTCATTATGAAGGATGTCTGTTCTCATAGACATTTGTATGGTGACACTATAACTAGTATGTAGGTGCTTATTATAGAATAAGTTCACTGAACATGACTCACACAGCTGAACAACTGATGGAGTTCACTCACGTGTCAGCAGTTGTTCACATAGTGATAGTTGTACAAGTATCCTTAGACTTGAGCTCATCATAGTCATCTTATGTACACTGAACTATGCTTTGATTTAGTTCTTAGTCTCGAGGGACAATTATAAGGGTTCTACTAGGTATAGGAATTTATACACGAAGATAGTGTATGATCAATAAAGGATCTACCCCTTCCAGTGAAGGAAGAGAATGTTCAATGCTGATCCACTTATGTTAGTTCAGGAATTTCTGGCCAGAGTGAATGAAATTAGAAAGGAGTTTCTAATTTACATTAAATAGAACTAAGCATAGTGAATGGGAAAGCAAGTGATTAAATAAGATAGGCTTGACAAAAGTTCCGTGCCTTGTATTTAATCGTGACATTGCAGGGTAGAATGAATTAATTGTACGGTAACTATTCACTGAATAGGTTCTTGGTATTCTAAGCGGTGAATTCGTATTATCCGGATAGTCGCGATATGCTGAGAAGTATCCCTTACAATGTAGAATAAATATGATTAATTAATTAATCATATTTAATAAATTAGAAAATTTATATAAATAATGATAAAATAGTTTTATTATTATTTATTTCTACTACCGGCTTAATATTGAACCTACAGGGTCACACCATAAAAGAGAATGATTTAATGGTGGAGGAATTAATTAATAATGGCTGATAATTATTTATTTATGAAATAAATAATTATTTGGAAAATTTAATAATTGATTAAATGAGATTTAATTGATTATAAATTAATTAAGAAAAGTTCTTAATATTATTAATTAAGAATTTAATTTTTGGAAATTAAATAAACTGAGAGAATTATTTCTAAAGAGTTTAGAAAAAGGATTAATAATTAAAAGGTGTTTTAATTATTAATGAGAATAATAAAGGGTTAATTATAATAATATTTTATGGGAAAATTTTCAGCTGAAAATTTTGCCTATAAATATACTATTATAAGCCCTATTTTTGCCTCAACCAAAAAGATTTACAAAACCCTAATTATCTCCATCTCCTCCTCCTTCAATTACATCATTTTCTTGGTGGATACCGGTGGAGTGCTTCACACTTGAGGAGCAGCTGCTAAGGATCTCCGTTCATCGTTCTTGGATCGCTATTAAAGACCTCCATCTTTTCATTAACGTAAAGCTTCTTAAGGTAAACATACTGAACTACGAATTAAATATTATTTTTTGCATGGATCCTGCGGAGGGTTTCGGTTTTTTTTAAGATTTAAATTTAAGTTTTCGTTGCGTTTATGTGCTAAAAACCCTTCACGCTCAACCGGCCCCGGGCAGACATCTTGAGAGAAGTCAAGGGAAAGCCCTTTTACTACCCCCCGAAGCCGCTGTTGGCACCCCCCGGGAACAGGGCCCGGGACAAGCATTGCGGGTACCACGAAGATCATGGCACTACGCCATAGATGGTCTATCGCAATGATTTGATCACGCGTGTTACAAATTTATGTTACATTAGCTATGCTCATCTTAGCCTACCGCAACCTAGTACTTTTGATGTTATCATAGCTTTTATAACATGTTACTATAGATATAAAGTGTTATGTATGGTAACATTTGGAAACTTATGTTACAATAGAGTATTAATAGAGAAAAAGTAAAATTTTACAAAAAACAAAATATATTTAATTATTTGACTTCAAAATTAATTAATTTTGATAATATAATCAGCAAAAATATTAAAATTAGCAAATTTTGATAAAATAAAATCGTTTTTTAAGTTTATAAACTATATAAAGTAACTGATATTTTTTATTAATAAATTTTTTAACACTATTTGTTATTATAAGTTTATTTAAAAAATAAAAATAAAGTAAATTTAGCAATACTATTAACTATTTCGTTGGGCTGTCAATCAGGCGGCTAAAACAGGCTCAAAATATTTGGACAAGCGGTAATTTGACTTTTAGATAACCGGGCAATTTTAGACCAGCGGATTAATATTTTAATCAAGTCAAAATTCACTCAATCAAAACATAACTCCACCCATCTTCTCTAGATATATATCTCTCAGTCGCTCTCTTTCTCTCTGCTCGCAACTCTCACCCTCTCTCTCAGCTTTACTTTCAATTGAATAGTAAATTAAAGCTATACTTTCAATTTAGAGCTAAACTTTTATAGATCGATGGAGATGAGGATTGCTTGAACCGATTCAAGCTTCATACGAAACTAGGGTATATATTCGAATTGGGGTTTTTTATTTTTTTGTTCTTTTTTGTTTAATTCTCTTTGTTCCAAAGCTAATTTGGTTTTTTCTCTTTGTTTCAGTGCTAATTTTGGGGTCGAATCAACTTGGGTTTAGCATGTTATTCTACCTTAAGTTACTACTTCGCTTCAATTTTGTGTGTGTATGTATGTACTACTCCTCTCTCTCTCTCTCTCTCTCTCTCCCTCTAGTTTAGTTACTATCAAATGAATAATTTGTTTTATCATCTTTTGTGGATTTTTTATGGATTTTAAAAATGCTACTATGAAGTTGGAATGATTCTTTGTACTACGTTCAAGGAATAATTATTTAGGAACCTGAGACACCTAATATGCCACTAACTACGTCCTGAGGCTGCGTTGACCCCTACGGGGAAGAGACAGGCCAGGGCGTTGTCTTCTTTTTTGAAATCACGGGGTGTTAGGTTTAATGTTGTTTATTCGTCTCCGTTTGATCGGGCATGAGGTACGACTTTAGTTGTTTTCCAGGTACTTTCATCTCAGAGACGTATTAGCCTTACTGATATGGTCACAGTTTTGTATCTGGGTTATTTAATAGAGTTGTATCTGTTAATGTGTTGATTTTGAGGTTTTTGATGTTGGTTCCGGTTAATTGCCATTGAATCGATGTAGATCGCTGTTGAGGATTGTTTGGTGATTTAAGTTGTGTTTAGTTGCATTGAATGGAATAAGATGAAAACTTGTGAAGAAGAGCATAGGTGAAAGTGAAGGAAATATCAGACTGCAGTGAAAAACATGATAGAATGTATTCCATTTCATCAATCCGTATGTCAGATGCTATTAGTTATGTTTAGTGTATTCTTGTATCTTCTTTTGTTACTTTAGTATACAAATGAGAAGGACAGCTTGTTGAGGATTATTCTTTATGCATTTCAAACATAATGCTCACTGTTTAATTTTCTTATTTAAATTAGGAAAAGTTGTGAGAAGTACATTTTAGCTAAGTTTGCTAACTTATAATGTTGAAAATCAGGGAAGTGAAATAGAGTACAGTATATAATTTGTGTATAATTGAGTCAACAGTCAACTTTAGTGTTTGTGTTAGTAGTTTAAACGTTTATCTTTTCTTTGTAGCTTTGTCCTCTTGGCTAATAATGCACCAAATGCTCATTCTGCAGGTACTTTAAATGGTGGTCGTGCTGACTGGCTTGTAAAAAAATGCACAGTAAGATATCTCTTTTAGTTACTTTTCCAGTGAGATTCTGCTTTGGAAATGTAGTTTTAGCTACAGGTTCATTGCTCTACTACGTTTCTCTACCTTAGGAGCTCGGTACCAAAAGCTTAACGCCTCTGCTGACTGAGCGTTCTAATTCTTTTTCAGAAAATCGCTTCAACAAAATGCAACGTGTAATTGTATCTGCAACCAAACAATATAAACTTTTAATTTCTCTCCTCTTCTGCAATGCATCCAAGTGCACGGCCATAATCCAGCTGCCTCAATATTGTTTGATTTCTTATGCCAATAATACTATTTATATATTTGTTTTGGTGTTGGAATAGATATATTGACTATAGTTTCTGGCAGGTCAACGTCTGCATGAAATGACTATCTCATTTTCAGTGTTCTTGTTGCATAACCTTATCTTCTGAGGAATCTTCTACATTATTAAGATTGTATATAGATGTTTTAAATGATGAAGAGATGCCTAATTTTTATTAAAAAATTATATTTTATTTGCTAAATGTGCCTTTGTCAAAATTCTAACATGCCCTTGATTCAGTAATGGCAGTTGGAAGCAATGCTACTTGAAAGGGAAAACTATATGAACTCCAGGAGACCTTTGAGTACAGCAAGTGTAGGCTGGAGCCAGAACTTAAATGCATACAAGGAAGGTGTGCTTTGTCGACTGTGGTTTAATCTCACACCAGTTACTAGTTACTAGAGGCGGTGACCTTTAGATTTCAGATGTTGATCTTTTTACATATCATTTTTGCATACTAGTATCAAGTTTTATTGATTTCAGATGTTTATTTGTCGTCTTAGACTATAGACTAAGTAAATGATTTTTGGAGTACGTGGAGTTGATGGTGAATTGTGTGTAAACCGAAGTAGTATTTGGTGGAGGGTTTGTGAAAACTGATTTGAAGTTTGGTGGTTTGAATTGTTTATTTTGTTGACTTGTATGAAAAATAAGTTTATGGCATGTTCAATTTACAAACAAATCATGTCAATTTTTTTTGAGAAATATATTACATTTGGTACTTTAATATTACAAACAAATTAGTATATAATATAATACAAATTATTATATAACTGTTATAGTAGGGAAAAAATGTTACAATGATTTGGTGACAACATGTGGGCCCAATATGTGGGGCCCATTTTTTTTTGAAAATTCTAAGTGCAAAGGTAACATGTATAGTGTGATACTATAGACATACTTTGATGTTACTTTTGAAGCCAATTGTAACACAAAATTCAAGGTTACAACAGGGCAAAAGAATGTTACCTTAGGGGTCAAAGGTAACTCGAAAAAAAGCAACTTAATTTTTATGTTACCTTAGGTCTTTTGCTGGCTGTGGTAACATTTTTTTGGGCCTATTGTAACATTTTTTTGCTGTTGCTATAGGCCATCTATGGTGTAGTGTGGCCACACCACGAAGAACTGCTTCTCTTTCAAAATGTTCATTGAAGATCAGATCAAAAAGGGCAACATGAACCAGTACCTACAGAGAAGACTTGATGACAGGGATAAGCCCTCTGGTGGTGGGAAACATGTGGTCAACATGATTTTTGGGGGGACCTCCTCCCCACCCCGGAGTCCAGACGAGGACAATGATGTCCTGATGATCCAGCCCGCTGAAGATGAGCGCATATATTTCTCCAATGAAGATTATGAAGGCCTGGATCCCGAGCACAACCAGGCGACCAGGCCCTGGTCGTGGCTCTCGACATCGTCGACAATGAGGTACAACGAATTTTGGTTGATAATGGTTCCTCAGCTAACATTATTTTCGAGCATTCCCTTAACAGGATGAAGTTAGGACACCTCCCCATGGATCCATGCCTCGAAGACCCTCTCTATGGATTCGGGAACAATATGATCCCGATCCGCGAGGTAATATACCTCCCCATGGTCTTTGGTGCCGCACCCCGACAGGTATCTCATATCATGAAGTTCCACGTGATAAGTGTTGCATCCTCTTATAACATGATCCTAGGAAGACTTACCATCACCAAGCTTCGGGCTATCCCGTCTACAATTCACCTGAAGCTGAAGTTTCCCACCCCGGGAAGCATCGGAGAACTTAGGGGGGACCGGGGCACTTCGGGAAAATGCTACGGACATGCGCTGGTCATGGCCGAAACTGATCCAGAAAATAGAAAGAAGGCAATGACCTTACCCAAAGGCCAAAGCCGCAAGAAGCATCGTGAACATTTCAACAAAAGGCTAAAGTCGGACGTCAACATGATAGAGGATTCGGGATACAGCGTAACCAACGCCGACGTCCGGATACAAAAATTTATGGAAATAAGAGAGAAAACCAAGGTAGAACCTGCTGCCCAGACGGTGGAGATAAAATTGGACCCCGGGAACCCCACCCGGAAGTTGAAAATTGGAAAGGGCCTAGAAACATCCTTCCAGGAAGAGCTCATCTCGTTGTTAAGGGAATATGCGGATGTATTCGCATGGGCACCGAAAAATATGTCGGGGATCGATCAGTCCGTGGCAATGTACAGTCTGGACGTAGACCCGAGGAAAAAACCGATCAAACAGAAAAGGAGAAACTTTGCCCCCGAACGACAGCAAGCGATAGACGAAGAGATAGAGAAGCAGCTCGGGGCCGACATCATCTGCGAAATCAAGTATCCCGACTGGCTCGCCAATGTGGTGCTAGTCAAGAAGCCGAATGGAAAGTGAAGAATGTGTGTCGACTACACGAGCCTAAACGCCGCATGTCCTAAAGATTCCTATCCCCTCCCAAATATTGACCAGCTAATCGACGCAACTTCGGGCCACACCATGCTCAGCTTTATGGACGCCTTTTCGGGATACAACCAGGTTCGCATGAATCCCGAAGACATCGCCAAAACAGCCTTCATCACTCATAGGGCTGTTTATGCCTTCATCATGATACCTTTCGGGCTCATCAACGCCGGGGCCACCTACCAGAAAATGATGAACATAATTTTTAAGAGCCAGTTAGGGAGGAACATGGAATCTTATGTAGACGATATGATCTCCAAGTCACTCACCATCCCAGATCACATAAAAGACCTCAAGGAGTGTTTTGACAACCTGAGAAGATACAACATGAAGCTGAATCCAGAAAAATGTGCATTCGGGGTACCTTCAGGTAAATTCCTGGGATTCTTGGTCAGCGAAAGAGGAATAGAAGCAAACCCGGAGAAAATCAACGCCATAATAGAAATGAAGATACCCCACACACAGAAGGACATCCATAAGTTGGCAGGATGCCTAGCGGCCCTCCGGAGGTTTATCCCGAAGCTGGCAGAAAGATGCCTCCCATTCTTCGAGTTGCTTAAAGGAGCCCGGAACAAGAAGTTAGTGGATTGGACCCCAGAATGTCACACAACTTTTGAAGAAATCAAGAGGCACCTGACGAATCCCCCCGTACTTTCCAAAGCCAAGCCCGGAGAGCCTTTATCTCTCTACATCGCCGCTGGCCCCAAGGCTGTCTCTTCGGCACTAGTCCGGGAGGAAGGAGGAATGCAGAACCCCATCTACTATGTCAGCCAAGTCCTCAAGGACGCCAAAACTCGGTACCCAAACTTGGAAAAATTCGCCTTGGCCCTTGTACACTGCAGCAGGAAGCTGAGACAATACTTCCAAGGCCGAGAGATCAGAGTGGTCACAGACCAGCAGCTCAGGAAAATCATCCACAAGCCAGATGCCTCCGGAAGGTTGGTTAACTGGGCCATTGAATTAAGTCAATTTAACATCAAGTTCGTGCCACGTACGGCGATAAAGGCCCAGACCTTAGCCGAATTCGTCATAGAATGCACCTTCCCGGAGCAGCATCTGCCCTCCCCCCAAGAGATAGTCCCGGAAGGAACCAACCCAGAAACGAAGTGCTGGAAGCTCTATGTTGATGGATCATCCACGGCCGAAAGATCCGGAGCGGGCCTCATCCTTATCAGCCCCGAGGGCTTTACCATTCAATAGGCAATAACTTTTGCTTTCAAGGCAACGAAAAATCAGGCTGAATATGAGGCACTCATCTCCGGGCTCAAATTGGCAAAATCTCTTGGTATTTCAAAGATGACCATCTACAGTAATTCTCAGATCGTGGTCAAGCAAACCAGTGGAGAATATATCGCGAAAGACCCGATATTGGCACAGTACCAGGCAATGGTACGGAATATCTTGGAAGCCACTCCCGACATCACCATACTCCAGATCAACAGAGAAGAGAACTCCAAAGCAGATGAGCTGTCCAAGCTCGTACAGAATACTTCGGACCTCGTTAGTTCAGTATACTTCAAAGAACTCAAAGTACCCAACACAGAGCGAGCTGAGGTCCTGTGCATCGGGAGCCCAGACAATTGGATGACTCCCTACATAGCTTACTTAAGAGATGGGACGCTCCCGGAAAACCAGAATAAGGCCAGGTACTTGAAGCACAAGGCTGCTCGTTTCTTCCTGGAAGATGGTCAGTTATACAGAAGAACCTTTTCAGCACCCACCTTGAAATGCGTGGACCCAGATGAGGCCAATTATTGCCTCCGAGAAGTTCATGAAGGCATCTGTGGAGACCACCTGGTGGCCAAAGCTCTAGCTTACAAAGTCATCAGACAAGGATATTATTAGCCCACAGTCCACTCCGACTCCGTCGCTTATGTTAAGAAATGACCCCAGTGCCAGAAATTCAGCAATATTCCCGGGCAAAGCCCCATCCTGCCAGTATCAGTATTATCTCCTATCCCATTTGTTGTTTGGGGCATAGATATCATGGGCCCCTTTCCTCGAGCAAAAGGTGACCTCCGCTACGTCCTGGTAGCCATTGATTATATGACAAAGTGGGCAGAAGCCAAGGCCATGAGGATGATCAATCAACAAGATTGTATCAAGTTCATGGACGCAATCGTCATGAGGTTCGGGATCCCTATAGTTCTCATCTCCGACAATGGCCCGCAGTTCGTCGGGTCCGAATTTGAAGCATATTTGAAAGAGCTCGGAATCAAGCACAAAAGAGCGTCGGTTGCGCACCCTCAGGGGAATGGACAGGTCGAAGTAACTAACAGAACCATACTTCGGGGCCTGGAAAAAAGACTATAAGAAACCAAGAAAACTTGGCCTGATGAGCTTCTAAAAGTCTTGTGGTCCTACAGAACCATCCCCAGAACGGGAACGAATGAGACCCCCTTCAAGCTTGCATACGGTACCGAAGCCCGCATACCAATCGAAACCGGGTCCCTTCCCACAGGGTCGTCAACTTTGACGAGATCTCAAACATTGAAGGACTTAAGAACAACCTGGAACTCCTAGATGAGATAAGAGACAAGGCGGTAAAAAGGATGGAAGGCTACAAAGAAAAGACAAAACTCTACTTTGGGAAGAAGGCAAAAATCAGAGAGTACGAGGCGGGAGACTTAGTACTCCGGCACACAGAGGCCTCAGACCCAACCGATCAAGGGAAACTCCAACCCAACTGTGAAGGCCCCTATAGGGTTAAAGAAGTGCTCCGACAAGGAACTTACAAGCTAAGCTACCTCGGGGGAACCGAAGTCCCAAACACTTGGCACGGAGCCCGCCTAAGGAAATTCTACCAGTAAAGGTAGGGCGCACATTCCAGGATCTCCTCTACTTTTAGGCTATAGCAGCTTGATGTAATTTTCAACGTTTTCCCCAGAATGTATTTTTGCTTTATTATGATTTAAATGAAAGCTCCACATTGAGCACCCCATAGCTCAAGATTATCTTACTATCATTCGATCACTGCCGCTATATAACTTAGAAAATTTTATCCCATTAAAATTTTAAAACCCCTTCCCGGGGACCATTAAACAACCCATGTGTACTTAAAAAATTTTATTCAATTAAAATTTTAAAACCCCTTCACGGGGACCATTACAAACCCATGTGTACTTAGAAAATATTATTAAATTAAAATTTTAAAACCCCTTCCCGGGGACCAGTACACAACCCATGTGTACTTAGAAAATTTTTTTCAATTAAAATTTTAAAACCCCTTCCCGGGGACCATTACACAACTCATGTGTACTTAGAAAATTTTATTTAGTTAAAATTTTAAAACCCCTTCCCAGGGACCATTACACAACCCATGTGTTCTTAGAAAATTTTATTCAGTTAAAATTTTAAACCCCTTCCCGGGGACCATTACCATTACTTAGAAAAATTTCGACGAAAGAAAGCAAAACCGAATACGAAAGGGAAATATATTTAAATGCATTCCCGAGGCAAAACAAGCCCCGGGACAAATCCAAATCAAAGTCATACGAAACCAAATAAACGAAGTCTAAAAGCCACAAGGGCTTAGTCTGAAATAACCCGGATTCTTATTGCATTTATACTTAAATGTTTTTGACATTATCAAATCTATTAACTTGTATATTTTGCATAATTTACAAGTTGAGGGAGATTGTTAGATATATTTGAGATGTCATGTCTAATATGATTTGTGTTTAGTTTTCAGAATTTAACAACATGACAAATCAGGACTTACTGAAAGTCAGAACTTCATATCAGAACTTAAGGTCATATCATAACTTAAGTACGGGAGGACTTACAGTTAAGGAAGGAAGCTGATTGACAGTAGAAGATCGAGACTAAATAAAAGAAGATATGCATGGAAAGATTTGGAAGACTGGAAGACTTGTAGAAGATATCTGATTGATATATTTTAGGAGACAGAATTATATTCCATATCAATTAGAAGTTATCTTGTAACTGTGTAATATATAAACACAGACTTCGGGTTTACACTATATGTGTTATCATTATCGAGAAGATTATACATTGTAACCTAGCAGCTCTTAGTGATATTTGTTCATCACTGAGAGAGAACAGTTCCATTGTAACAGAGTTTATTATATTGAATATATCTGTTTACTGTTACTTGTGTTCAAGATCGATTTGATTATAATAACACTGTATTCAACCCCCTTCTACAGTGTTGTGTGACCTAACAGATACATTTCTTAAACTTGTGTGTCGTGACATGGTTGAAGAGAAAAAGGTACTCGAGGATATGTTCCAAAATAAAGAGGTTGTGTACAAGGAAAATAACATCATTCTAGTGGAACACAATGATTTTCTAGGGGTAGAGAACTTGTTGAATGCACCTATCTCATCAAACTATCTTATTCTTTCGAGTTTACTTCCAAAGATATTGCTGATGGAATTGAAATTTAAGGCTTTCAAGTTCTGCGAGAAATCACCTCGTTGTGTGCTTATTCTTAAATACTTTAGAACTCGAGGACGAGTTTTTTTCAAAGGAGAGGAGAATGATGAGGATCAAGGAATGAATATGTTAATTGGGATTTGGCTATTGTACTACTTGTGATGTTCAATTGGAGAGGCCGCAAACATGGGTTGTGAAGCTTACTTTGACAACAAGGAATAAAGGAGCGATGCATGAAGTTGGACAAGTAGCTAATTATTATATAATTATTAATTAGAATTTTGCTTGCAAGTCTTTACCTTTCGCTTGAAAGGGTTTTTCTTGTTTTAAGCACTTAGGATTTTATTTTCCTATTTGGATTTGGTTTTTGTCTTTTTTCGATTCGGGTTTGGTTTTTAAATTTGTTTCCTAGAAGGATTTAGATATTGGCTAATTCAAGCTGATATTGAATTTCTCTTAAAATCCTATTGGGTTTGAGTTATTGTCTAAGCCTATAAATACCCCTCTCATGTAATCTTTTAAGAGAGACAGTGGATGATACAAAACTTTTGTTTTGAGATAAATTATGAGTAGTTTTTCTTCTCTCTAAACTTCGATTACTGGATTGTTTTGAAGGTTAGATTCGAATTACTTAGTTTCTTGATTGATCTAAGCAATTTGAGATTCAAAGTTCACGTTTCTGGATTGATCGTGTTATTTTGAAATATCATTTTCTTCTCTTATCCCTTTTTTTCTTCTTCTTTTCTTTTTCTGTGGAGCGATCCATATCAGTTATGCATGCACCTCATTATTTACTTATATAAATCTGATATGTTCACATACTAATACGATTATTTTAAAGTAAATTGACGTTTGGATGTTCAACAACATATAAAAATTGAAGGGAAATAAAATTTAGAGAGAGTAGAAGTTATTTTTTGTCAGTTGAGATTTTATTACATAAAAGTTTAAAAATAGTTGTATAATTTTCTAGTGAGTACCAAGATTTAGGACCTAAAAATGGTTTCCTTATAACATAAAGGTCTTTTAAATCGAAAGTCCTTGGTAAAAAAACCACAGCCGCCTCCCTCCTTTCCTCCCCTCTTCTAGGGTTTGTCCATTTTCAAGTAAATCGAAGGGCTTCCACTGGTTTTTTCCGGTGAAAAGTCCCAACCCTTTTATTCTCTTTTATTTTCGTTAATTTTGTTTCAATTAAACCCCATTTTTTTTATATTTGTGTGTCTCTTCTCTTGGAGTGCATGTTTCGTCTCTCCTTTTGGAGTGTTTCTTATGTTTTTTAGTCATGCTTGGGTTTATCTGGTGTTGGATCTGTTGAGGACGAATTTATTGATATTTTTGGTGATCTGCAAAGCCTGCATTGAATCTGGGATAATGGTGATTAGTGCAAGAGCTCACCTTTTACAATCAAAGATTGTTCATCTTTTATGAGTTTATACTTTCGGCATGTCTATAGCTGGTATCCGGCATGTAGATAGCTGGGGTGCCTTCGGCATGTCTATAGCTGGTGTCCGGCATGTAAATACCTGGAATGTCGCTTCTCCAATCTCATTTTATGCGATTGGTGTTTCTGAACATTGGGCTAATCATAGTATTTATGTGATATGATCAATTACGATGTTGCTATTTTCAGAGATGCTGGTATAATTTGGATCGCTTGTGATGTCTTTGATTTCATTTTTACCTTCAAGAATTTTTAAATTCTATGTGTTAAACGATCAGGAAACAAATCATCTAATTGTTTTTAGTATGTTATTTATTTTACCACCTGGTTGTATCGAGAGTTGGGGGTTTGTCCCGACTGTACTATATTCAATTTAATGAAAACTTTCTGCATTTGTAAAAAAAACATGGTTTCCTTATTAGTATAGATAGTTGATAACCTGTGCGACACACTTGCCCGAGGCTAAAAATTTCGAATTAATATTTGTAGAGAATTATTCATAATCCGTGCAAAACACGAAATAAAATTAATATATTAATATCAATATTAAATTGATACTTGCAAAAAATAGTCATGTGGTTAAAATGAATCGTATCAGTTATGAAATTTTCCCCTATAATTCTAGTTTTGTATTGTTTTACTTGATATAGAAATCTAACATAATAGTTTTATTTGTTTGAAACGAATTGTATCTCTATTTGATGAACCAAATATATGTTCTTTAGATAATTTAATATTAAGTAATATAATTTGATAATTATCTTATAATTAGCCTTTTCAATATAGTTTATTTAATGTTACTTAATTATTGATGAAAATTAATTTACAAATTAAAAGTAAATAGATGTTATTAAACTTAATTTAATATTACTTAATATAGTTTAAATACAACCCATAAATTTGTTAATGTTAAAATATATTTTTTAATTTAAAGTAAATAAACGTTGACATGGACATTAACAAATACAATCATTAAATCAATAATTTTCAGTTTAAAAGTTAATAAGGTTACTAAAGTCATTTGTTATTATTTAATTATTTTTAAAATAATACTATAGAAAATAAAGTTTACAGAGAATAGAAGTCAATTCATGTTAATACTTTACTTTGTAGTTAGTAATTTTTCAAAATAAAAGTAAATATATGTTACTTTACTTAATTTAATGTAACTTAATAAATATTTAATATAATTTGTAAATAAATAAAGTTTATAGAGAATAAAAGTCAATTTGTGTTAGTAATTTACTTAGTAGTTTGTAGTTTTTCTAAAATTAAAAATAAATATAAGTTATTTTAGTTAATTTAACGTAACTTAATAAAATTTTGATATAATTTACAAATCGTTTAAAAAATATTTTTATTTTATAAAGTAAATACACGATTGAATGAAAACTAACTAAAAAGAAAATAAAATTTACAAAGAGTAGAAGTCGATTTGTGTTAAAAACAAAGTGTATTGAGAATAAAAGTCAACTTATGTCAAGTAATTACCGAATTTGGTAATTTGGTATTTTAATACTTTTAACACCAAATATTAATAAAGAGTATAGATACTAACAGATTCCTGACAAAATATTTTAAAGTAATAATGTTCCCTTCAACATTAAATTGACTTTGGTCACCTTCTATAGTTTGACTTGAATCGATACTCATAAGTGGCTTAATACCTATACCATACAAGAGGAAGTTCAATAACTTCCTTATACAAACTCTTAAGTTCAATTATAAGAAATTTGACATAAATTTATGCTCCAATAGTATTTTAGTACTTACTTAAATTACTAAAACATCATCTCCATATCTTATCTTTAAAAAATTACTAGCCCTCCCTTATATCATTTTTATTAATAAAAAATTTATTCCTCATTCTTTCTTCCACTTTTTTGTCTCTTTCTCTTCTACTGTTTACCCATATTTTTTAAAGTTTATAATAATAATAATAATAATAATAATAATAATAACAATAATAATAATAATAATAATAATAGGGGATGAGTTTAGAAATTGTTGTTGGAGTTGAAACATAAAATTCTTAACTTGCTAAGAGTTAATAATTTATAATATTTATAAGGAATTTACTAGTCTTGCATGTGGAACCTTTGTTTCAAAATGTTAACAATCTCTATTACTCTCTTTGTTCATTCAATCTTATACATTACTTTTTTACACACTTTTCAATACTCTTTTAAAATATAACTCCGTAATATTTTTTTTAATTTTTTTTCCTGAATAAAAGTTTTATGTTTAAACTTTTATTCAAAAAAAATTAAAAAAATATTATGAAACTATATTTTATAAAAGTCTCGAAATACATGCAAATAGTAAAAACAAAGTTTGGATCAAATTGACCTAAATTCATATCCATTTATTTTTTTGGATTCGGACAGATCGGATCGGCTCTGGATTTTTTATAAGCCGATCCATATCTGAATCCGTTTGGATCATAGATTTCGGATCGGATATCTACTTCATTTATGTATATTTATTTTTTTAACTTCAATTATTACAAAATCTATTTAAAATTGATAATTTCAAAAAATATTAAAATACAAGTAGAATATAATGAAGTCCAAAGATAAATTACAAATTAAAATTTGTTTTTTGAAATAAAAAATACTATTGGTTGTATAGTATTTTAATTTTAAGAATGAAAAAAATTGATGTTGCAAAATGAAAGTGTTATATGAACTGAGACTTGAGTTATGCGGCTCTAAAAGATAAAAGAATTAGGGTTATAGAAATGGACTAGACTATAGAAACCGAACCGAATGAAATATAGATAATGGGATTTCACCCCAGGATAATACATTTAAAATTAGAATTATTAAAAAAAAATTTTATTACATTTTATATATATATATATATAAACCGGATCGGGTTATTAACGGATCGAATCGATATAAATCCATATCCGCTAGATTTATAATCGGACTTTTAAATTTTTATTAAAATAAAATTATAAAAAATATTATAAAATTATATTTTATAAAAGTCTCTAAATACGTATAAATTGTAAATATATAAAATCTAGAGGGACCGCAGTAAGAAACTGACTGATGAAACATAGCGAAACACCGACCAAAATCAAGTGATCCCGTGCAAGTGCAGCCTAATATTATTTATTTATTTTGTCGATAAATTGTCATGATCTTTATGAATCGAATTTTTCGATTTTACGACAGTTTACAAGAAGGAATCAGAATCTAAGCTACAAAGTATAAGCCAGTCCTTAGAATCAATCATTATAAATAGTAATTTGGATTTTCCATTAGTGATGGTAGTTTTATTTTCCAGATTTTATCTTTCAGCTACTCCTTTTGTCAAGTTACAAATGAGCAGAGGCGTTTGTGAAGAAAAATTGGGATCGGCTCGTTTAAGTAAACTCGGTTCGACTCGTTTTTTTAAACGATTCGATCATGAACATAAAAAAAAGTTCGGATAATTAAACGAGCCGAGCCGAGTTTTTTGTATGTTCTGCTCGGACTCGGCTCGAACTCGGTAACTCGGCTCAGATAAAATTCTTATATATAACAAATAATAAATATTTACTAATCACTTGTACAACGATTTTAATTTTTTAATTAAAATTTAATACTATTTTTAATGTAAAATGATTAATTTAATAAAAATATAATATATATTTTAATAATAAACAATTTAATTAATTTCATACATATCACTAGAGCTTCATTACTTTAACAAACAATTTGAATTAAAATTAATTCTAAATTTCGCCTCACACTTTTATTAGAGGAGATTATAATAAAATCGACCAAAATTACGATTTTAAATAAATTTAAATAGTGGGTTGTTAAAATAAATTATATCATTAAAATATTTTTAAGAAAAAAATAAAATGATATTTAATAATTATATTTCTCAACCACCCAAAGGGGCTTACTTCCTTTATTTTATTTTATATGTATTTTCTAGCTAAACCAATCTAACTGAAATATCAAAAATTACTAAATTTTTGACAATCGTTATCAACAATTTAAAAGTAATGTATGATTTCTAAAGTTATGAATGTCTCAATAATTTAAAATAAATTGATTTTGTTCTTAAAACTCGACTTGTGAAATAAATTGATAAAATTATATGTATTAAGAAACAAGTGTAGAGTGTGAGTGTGCGTATATAATTGTAAGAAGAAATTAGTATTTGATCTCTATGTAACTTATAAAATTATATATTATACCTTAAGTTTGGTCGAATAAAAAAATATATACGAAATATTAGTGGACAACTCGACTCGGCTCGAGTTCGGCTCGACTCGGTTGTTCGTGAGCAAACTCGTGTTCCGCTCGATTCAGCTCGTTTATAAACGAGCCGATCGTGAACATTTTTTTTCGGCTCAGTTTTTAAACTCCGGTCGGCTCGTTTTAAAAAAAATTATGCTCGGCTCGGCTCGGCTCGGACAGAACTCCGCTCGGTTCTATTCGTTTGCAGCTCTGCCTTTTGATATTAACTTGTTTGCAGCTGCCTATTAAAATAATATTTCGCTTTTTCTTTTTCTTTACTCTTATATGATCTTGATTACTTTAAAATTATGAATAATAAATAATTATAATAAATCAAAAAGTTTCAAAAACCATTCTCTCATTAATATGTTTAGAGCAACTCTAGTGGGGTTAACTATAATGGTTGGCTAAATTGGACGTGTAATAAAATTTCCTATAAGACATTTTACTTCGATGGTATTGTTATATTGGTTGACTATAATTTAAAAATAGTATGTTATTAATATTTTAGATTATTATAAATAGAATATATCACTTTAATATGGTAATAACTGATGTGTAATCTTCCTTCAGATTTCTTACAGAACTGTAGTGGATCGACAAATATAGTCATTCATAGGAGGTTGACTACAATTATAGACAAGGGGTGGGTATGGTTGGAGTTAGGCCTGTAAATGGATCGGGTTTGGATCGGATCGGCCTAAATCCATATTCATATCTATTTATTTTTTCGGATTCGGATCAGATCGGTTCCGGATTTTTTATAGGCCGATCCATATCCGGATTCGTTCGGATCACGGATTTCAGATCGGATATCCGCTCCATTTATGTATATTTATTATTTTAACTTAACTTATTACAAAATTTATTTAAAATTTATAATCCCGAAAATTATTAAAATACAAATAAAATACAACGAAATTTAAAAATAAATTACAAACTAAAATTCGCTTTTTGAAATAAACATACCGAGCTGTACAATATTTTAATGCTAACTATGAAAAAATTGATGTTGCAAAATGGAAGTGTTATATGAATTGAGATTTAGGGTTATGCGGCTCTAAAAGGTAAAAGAACTAGGGTTATAGAAATGGATTGTACGCTGGAGACCGAACCGAACGAAATATAGATAATGGAACTTGACTCGAGGATAATATGTTTAAAATTAGAATTATTAAAAAATATTTTTATTTTTATTTTTATTATATATATATAACCGGATCGGGTTATTAACGGATCAGATCGGCCTAAATCCATATCCGTTTCATTTATAATCAGATATTTCTTATCGGATCGGATACCGGATCGGATTTTTAATAGGTCGATCCATATCCGCTAAAATGGCCTCGGATCGGATCGGGTCGGATCAGATTTTCGCTCCATAGACAGGCCTAGTTGGAGTGTGATTTTTTGAAGAGATTGATTATATTTTTTATTTTTGGTATGCCTACTCAATTTTTAGCTAATGGCTCTTCATGTTTGGAGATGCTCTTACTCCAATGAGTCACTTCTCATTATTAACAAATCTAATGTCATAAAATTCTATCATTTATTAGTCAATAATCTATATAATGATTTTTCTTTTTAGTAATATAAAATTTTGAGAAATTAGAAAAATAGATTGAATAGATATGAGATGCACCACATCACAACCCTCGTCTTCTCCTTTACATAAGTATATAATCATATAATGATTTTAAAAAATATTGAGAAAACATATTTTAGATACTTGTCTTTATAATATTTCATTGACTAATTAAAAAAATAGAAAAATATAATATAGTAAGTTGATTTTAGGAGAAAGAGGAGAGAAATGGTATTAAAAAAATTTAGAAGAATATAAAGATAGTAAGTTGATTTAAAGTAAAAGTAGAAGTTTTAAGAGAATACGGTGATAGTAAGTTGATTTAAAGTAAAAGTAGAAGTTTTAAGAGAATTGTAGTTTATGATATTTATTATGTTAAAAAATTGAGAAAATTAGAAAAATAGAATGAGATGATTTGAGAGGCGCCACCTAAAAGCCATCGTCTTCTCCTTTATATAAGTATATTGATAAACTGATTGATTGATTGATTTTTAATACTTGGAGGATGGTATATATTTAATATTAAATAAGGAAGTTTAAATGAAAAATAACATAATAACCCGCATAATGCTGCTAATTTAACTCATTGCATAAATGATACATTTCTTGTATTTGGATGTAACTGAATAAGTACAACTAGTGTCATTGGTATTCTTTTATACACAAAAGTCTATCTTAATTTTGTATATAAAGTAAAACTAATAACACTATTAATTTAAGACTGTAAGTTGACTTATAGAAATATGATCATAATTCATCAACTAAAATTGTTCTAATCCAACTGATTTTTAATCCAATGAAAAACTCCAAATTTAAGTAAGAGTAAAAAGCACTAAGCGTGTGTATATATATATTGTTAGATATATTTGTGATGTCATGTCTAATCTGTTGTGTTTAGTTTCAGAACTTAATATCATGACTTATCAGGACTTACTGGAAATCAACTCTTACTGAAGTCAGAACTTATATCAGAACTTAAGGTCGTTAGAATTTATATCAGGACTTAAGTGCGGGTACTTCAGATAAGGAATGCAGCTGATTTACAGGAGAGGATCTGGACTAAAACAAAAGAAGATATGCATGAAGAGTTGGACAGTTAGAAGACTTGTAGAAGATAAAATCTGATTGATATATTTTAGGAGACATAATTATATTCCATATCAATTATAAGATATCTTGTAACTGTGTACTATATAAACACAGCTTAGGGTTTACACTATAAGTGTTATCATTCACGAGAACATTATTTATTGTAACCTAGCAGCTCTTAGTGATATTGTTCATCACTGAGAGAGTAGTTTAACCTACTTTGTAACAGAGCTTATTATATTGAATAAACTTGATTACTGTTACATACTTGTGTTCTAAATTGATTTGATTGTATAAACATTATATTCAACCCCCTTCTATAGTGTTGTGTGACCTAACAAGTGGTATCAGAGCCTCTCTGTTGATATACAAACAGTGAGATCCAGTTTACAATCATGGCTGACGAAACACAAACTCCACCTAAGCCCACCAAAACTCAAGATACTCAAAACAATCAAACCCACAATCGATATGAGAGTATTAGGGTTCACATACTGAGAGCATCTGAGTATCCTATATGGAAGGTAAAGATGGCTATGTTTCTGGAAGACACAGATCCAGAATACCTTGATAAATTAATGATGTACCATATAAGCCTCCCAAACTCTCTGTTGCAGTTGTTTATCAACCAGCAAAGATGATACCAAAGGAGAAAGGTGATTACACACCTGAAGACATCTCATCTATTGCCAAGGATGCAAGGGTAAGGCATCTGCTTCATAGTGCAGTTGACAATGTCATGTCAAACATGGTAATTGGATGCAAGATTGCAAAGGAAATATGGGATGCCTTAGAGACAAGATGCCAGGAAAGTAAAGCCATAAAAAAACAGGAAGACTATACTCACACAAGAGTATGAGCACTTTGACTAAAAAGATGATGAGTCATTAACTGATTTATATGACAGGTTTGCCAAACTCTTGAATGATCTGTCACTGGTGGACAAGGAATATGATCTTGAAGATTCAAATCTAAAATTCCTTTTAGCTCTTCCTGAAAATTGGGATTTGAAGTCTACTACCATAAGAGACAACTATGACCTTGCTGAAACTACTTTTGAGATGGATCAAAGGAGTAAAAGACATGAAAGAAAGTCAAAGACAGTTGCACTTAAAGCTGAGGAGGAAACTCCTAAAGTGGTTGTCTCAAAGAGGGGCAAAGGAAAGGCTCTCATCATACAGTCTGATTCAGAGTCATCATATTCTGATGATGATGATTCAGAATCTGAAAATTTATCTGAAGTGGATGTTGATGCAGAGATGATGCAACTGTGTGCTTTTATGGTGAAGGGTATCACAAAGATAGCCTACAAGAAATTAAGAAAGGGCAAGAAGTTTTCTAGGAAAGGTGGAAGTTCTGAAAAGAAAGGGTTCAAAAAGTCTGAAGACAAAGGAGGAAAGTCTGACAGAGGAGACAACTCAAATGTCAAATGCTACAATTATGGTGAAAGATGCCACATCTCTCCCGATTGCAAGAAAGGAAAAGTTGATAAAGGAAAAGTTGATAAAGGAAAAGTTGATAAATGTCAAATCATATTATTAAAATTTAAGTCAATAAATTTCAAAGCTTAATATTAATAGTAATATATTAATATATTGACTTCTTACATAGAGAAACAATCGTATATTCTTGTATCTCTAAATTCTCTACACAAATCACTAATTGAATTACTCTCAAATCTCGACACTAATTCGCTTGCTCATCAATTCACAATCTTAAGATATTCCAAATTTATTCAACAATATTATATCTTTCATATTTGTATTGTTTTGTATTATCCTCACTCGATTTATTTTAAATCTTTAGATTTGAACTAGTAAGTAGTAATTTTCTAACTATCAAGTAGTGACTAATCAGTAGTAATTAATCAGTATAAAACACTTAAATATAAATTATGGAATAGTGATGGTGGTTTTTTATAAATTTTATCATTTAAATATCAGTATTAAATTAATGATATGTGATTTTATTTTTGCAAATCTTATAAAAGGTTAGTGACGTTTAAATAAAATTATTATTTATTATTTATTAAATAAATTGCTTCCGATTAATATTACGATGAATCAGTTCGATCAATTACCGATTATACAATTAATCACTGAAAGGTCCCTCCACTGAATATTAATCCTGATTTCCGCTTTTTAGAACACTGAATGGAACATATAATAAAAGATATTGGATCACAAAAAACTCTACCAAAAATAAGAATTTACTGCACAAAAATGGCCCCTAATATAATAAGAGTAACTTGATACGAATTTAAAATTTGCAGGCTAGTAATTGGTTTTACTCTTTAAAAAGGTGTTTAAGAGCTCTTCTTTGAAAAATAAGCCGTTATTCTTTCTCTTTTAAAATTTATTTACTTTTAGAAAAAAAATCATATTATATAAATTAAAAGACAATTAAAAGAACAATATTTAAATAGATATATTTTAAGAAAAAAAAAATTAACAAAGCAAATAATTTTACCAAACTTCTTTTTTATAATACTTTATGTTGACGGAGGAATTTGGTAACAACAAAACTTGAGGTTAGTAGCCGGAAACAAGATCTGTGATGGCGGTTCCTTGTCGGAAACGTGAACAGTAGTCGGTGGATCCGATGAACAGTATTCGTCGGAAAAGATGAACAGTGTTTTGGTGGTGTTGATTATTGGGGGCTGAGATTGCTTAGGGTTAGTGGTGGCTCCTTTGCGCTCTCGCTTCTCACCCCTTACAATGTGCCTACGTACCCCTATTTATAGGGGATCAAGCCCACGTAGTTCTTGGGGAACAAGAAACCTAATGGGCTTAGATTTCTTATCCCGAGGCCCAATGGGAAGCCCACTGGAAACCGTCTTCTACTAACTTTAGGAAGTTTAAATGAAAAATAACATAATAACCCGCATAATGCTGCTAATTTAACTCATTGCATAAATGATACATTTCTTGTATTTGGATGTAACTGAATAAGTACAACTAGTGTCATTGGTATTCTTTTATACACAAAAGTCTATCTTAATTTTGTATATAAAGTAAAACTAATAACACTATTAATTTAAGACTGTAAGTTGACTTATAGAAATATGATCATAATTCATCAACTAAAATTGTTCTAATCCAACTGATTTTTAATCCAATGAAAAACTCCAAATTTAAGTAAGAGTAAAAAGCACTAAGCGTGTGTATATATATATTGTTAGATATATTTGTGATGTCATGTCTAATCTGTTGTGTTTAGTTTCAGAACTTAATATCATGACTTATCAGGACTTACTGGAAATCAACTCTTACTGAAGTCAGAACTTATATCAGAACTTAAGGTCGTTAGAATTTATATCAGGACTTAAGTGCGGGTACTTCAGATAAGGAATGCAGCTGATTTACAGGAGAGGATCTGGACTAAAACAAAAGAAGATATGCATGAAGAGTTGGACAGTTAGAAGACTTGTAGAAGATAAAATCTGATTGATATATTTTAGGAGACATAATTATATTCCATATCAATTATAAGATATCTTGTAACTGTGTACTATATAAACACAGCTTAGGGTTTACACTATAAGTGTTATCATTCACGAGAACATTATTTATTGTAACCTAGCAGCTCTTAGTGATATTGTTCATCACTGAGAGAGTAGTTTAACCTACTTTGTAACAGAGCTTATTATATTGAATAAACTTGATTACTGTTACATACTTGTGTTCTAAATTGATTTGATTGTATAAACATTATATTCAACCCCCTTCTATAGTGTTGTGTGACCTAACAAGTGGTATCAGAGCCTCTCTGTTGATATACAAACAGTGAGATCCAGTTTACAATCATGGCTGACGAAACACAAACTCCACCTAAGCCCACCAAAACTCAAGATACTCAAAACAATCAAACCCACAATCGATATGAGAGTATTAGGGTTCACATACTGAGAGCATCTGAGTATCCTATATGGAAGGTAAAGATGGCTATGTTTCTGGAAGACACAGATCCAGAATACCTTGATAAATTAATGATGTACCATATAAGCCTCCCAAACTCTCTGTTGCAGTTGTTTATCAACCAGCAAAGATGATACCAAAGGAGAAAGGTGATTACACACCTGAAGACATCTCATCTATTGCCAAGGATGCAAGGGTAAGGCATCTGCTTCATAGTGCAGTTGACAATGTCATGTCAAACATGGTAATTGGATGCAAGATTGCAAAGGAAATATGGGATGCCTTAGAGACAAGATGCCAGGAAAGTAAAGCCATAAAAAAACAGGAAGACTATACTCACACAAGAGTATGAGCACTTTGACTAAAAAGATGATGAGTCATTAACTGATTTATATGACAGGTTTGCCAAACTCTTGAATGATCTGTCACTGGTGGACAAGGAATATGATCTTGAAGATTCAAATCTAAAATTCCTTTTAGCTCTTCCTGAAAATTGGGATTTGAAGTCTACTACCATAAGAGACAACTATGACCTTGCTGAAACTACTTTTGAGATGGATCAAAGGAGTAAAAGACATGAAAGAAAGTCAAAGACAGTTGCACTTAAAGCTGAGGAGGAAACTCCTAAAGTGGTTGTCTCAAAGAGGGGCAAAGGAAAGGCTCTCATCATACAGTCTGATTCAGAGTCATCATATTCTGATGATGATGATTCAGAATCTGAAAATTTATCTGAAGTGGATGTTGATGCAGAGATGATGCAACTGTGTGCTTTTATGGTGAAGGGTATCACAAAGATAGCCTACAAGAAATTAAGAAAGGGCAAGAAGTTTTCTAGGAAAGGTGGAAGTTCTGAAAAGAAAGGGTTCAAAAAGTCTGAAGACAAAGGAGGAAAGTCTGACAGAGGAGACAACTCAAATGTCAAATGCTACAATTATGGTGAAAGATGCCACATCTCTCCCGATTGCAAGAAAGGAAAAGTTGATAAAGGAAAAGTTGATAAAGGAAAAGTTGATAAATGTCAAATCATATTATTAAAATTTCAAGTCAATAAATTTCATAGCTTAATATTAATAGTAATATATTAATATATTGACTTCTTACATAGAGAAACAATCGTATATTCTTGTATCTCTAAATTCTCTACACAAATCACTAATTGAATTACTCTCAAATCTCGACACTAATTCGCTTGCTCATCAATTCACAATCTTAAGATATTCCAAATTTATTCAACAATATTATATCTTTCATATTTGTATTGTTTTGTATTATCCTCACTCGATTTATTTTAAATCTTTAGATTTGAACTAGTAAGTAGTAATTTTCTAACTATCAAGTAGTGACTAATCAGTAGTAATTAATCAGTATAAAACACTTAAATATAAATTATGGAATAGTGATGGTGGTTTTTTATAAATTTTATCATTTAAATATCAGTATTAAATTAATGATATGTGATTTTATTTTTGCAAATCTTATAAAAGGTTAGTGACGTTTAAATAAAATTATTATTTATTATTTATTAAATAAATTGCTTCCGATTAATATTACGATGAATCAGTTCGATCAATTACCGATTATACAATTAATCACTGAAAGGTCCCTCCACTGAATATTAATCCTGATTTCCGCTTTTTAGAACACTGAATGGAACATATAATAAAAGATATTGGATCACAAAAAACTCTACCAAAAATAAGAATTTACTGCACAAAAATGGCCCCTAATATAATAAGAGTAACTTGATACGAATTTAAAATTTGCAGGCTAGTAATTGGTTTTACTCTTTAAAAAGGTGTTTAAGAGCTCTTCTTTGAAAAATAAGCCGTTATTCTTTCTCTTTTAAAATTTATTTACTTTTAGAAAAAAAATCATATTATATAAATTAAAAGACAATTAAAAGAACAATATTTAAATAGATATATTTTAAGAAAAAAAAAATTAACAAAGCAAATAATTTTACCAAACTTCTTTTTTATAATACTTTATGTTGACGGAGGAATTTGGTAACAACAAAACTTGAGGTTAGTAGCCGGAAACAAGATCTGTGATGGCGGTTCCTTGTCGGAAACGTGAACAGTAGTCGGTGGATCCGATGAACAGTATTCGTCGGAAAAGATGAACAGTGTTTTGGTGGTGTTGATTATTGGGGGCTGAGATTGCTTAGGGTTAGTGGTGGCTCCTTTGCGCTCTCGCTTCTCACCCCTTACAATGTGCCTACGTACCCCTATTTATAGGGGATCAAGCCCACGTAGTTCTTGGGGAACAAGAAACCTAATGGGCTTAGATTTCTTATCCCGAGGCCCAATGGGAAGCCCACTGGAAACCGTCTTCTACTAACTTTAGGAATGTCCGCCGATGAGGCCCAACCACAAAGGCCCAAGACTCGTCCACGGCTTCGAGACTTCACGGATGAGGCATCTCCCTGGCCAAGGATAACCCTCCGCTACCAGCTGTTTTTCTAGTCCGTGGATGCAAATATAGCCGTGATTCACCCCAAATGTTGGACGCATCCTTGTCCCCCGATAAGGAGCCCCTACCAGATGGCAGGACAAGTGATCCCAAACTTTTGGGTGCAAAGTGCAGGATACTCCAAAGTCTCCCAACGAGGAAACCCGTTGACTACAGAGACAGAGCTCCTAAAGTACACACCGGATTTTACCCCACATCCCCAATGAGGACACCCATTGACTACAGGAGGAGGCCTTCAGTCCAGGCATACCCCTGGAGGTCTCTGACCACGGACACCGCCTTTCCTGCAAATATGCTACAGGAAGGAGTTCTTCAATAGAGAACCTGCAACAAATAAGTTAGTAATAACATTCTCCATCTTCCTTGAGTCTTCCAGAGAATCCATCCAAGCAGCACATAAAAGCTATATTTATATGTTCAAGTAGAAGATCAAGGCGCGCCCTAACATCTCTGTTTGTTGGCACTGCCCTCTGTTACCAGCCTTTGGTCTCTTCTTATATCATTCTTCATCATAAGGCGCGCCCTAAACTATTCATCTTTAGGGCTCGTTCTAATTCTGTCTAAATCAAGCAAGTCTGCCAAAGCAATCACGTCCAAACAACCCGTCCAAAGAGTCTTCCTTGCTTTAGGCGCGCCCTTAGGCTCACTTACACTACAGGTTTCAGTTAAGAGAATTCTCTCCTTCTTCTCGATAATTGGACGCGCCTCCTTCACCTGTTGGAGGGCGCGCCTTTAAAGCATGATAACCACAATTGTCAATCAGCTATTCAATCAATGTGGCACGTTCTTAGGGCGCGCCTTCTATTTATGGAAAGTCAATCTCATCTTTTCCCTAGATTTCAGGCGTTTCTCCTTTAATTCTGCCCATTATATTAATCTTAATCTAATTATTATTTATACCAATTTTTGGGCATAACAACTACCCCCCAAATTTTATATGTCATTGAAAATGGGATTAGAATTTTTCTTCATCTTTATTAAAATCCGTATAAACAAATCTTCCAATACTTTTTACAGGGCGCGCCCTGAATAGGGAGTACCTCCCAATTTTTCCCTTAAAGTTTCGAGGATTTTATAATAATTAAATAAGGCGCGCCTCCTATAGGGGGCGTCCCAGAAGTTCAAACGGTTTTAAAAGCCGTTCCCCTTATTGGGGATTCACAATTGATATGATTGATCTGACAGCTGTCATATTTTTTACTATAAATATCAGTCATAAGCAGTCATTGTTTCTTTTACTTTTACCTTCCCTCTTTTTCTTACTTTCTCTCTCTTCTCAAAAGCTCCAAACCCAACGGTATTGCTTTGCTCAGAACCGGCCTTCTCAGTAGCATTCTCCAAATCTCTTTCAGTTAACTTCTTCTCCATCTGAAAAGGTACGGCTGGCTTCTTACATTTCTGAATTTCATTAATTAAATCATATTGCATGCCATGTTACCTTTTTATCTTCCACTTCTGTTCTTGATGATTTATATGAAATGATGTATGTATCTGTGTATGTATATTGTATATGCGTGATTTGCAGTTCTAGATCCAAAATCATTGGGTCTAATTTTCAATTTAATGTTTCTGGGAATCCCAAACGTCTATCCCCCAAAAGTGTACGCCCTATGGTAAGGCGTGCCTCTTTGTTGATACGAGGCGCGTTCCCTGCCATTGTCACCTAATTTGCTAGTCTTCATAGATACTTTTTACTTATAACTGTTTGATAGAATAGGACGCGCCTTCTTAGTATATGGCTCTCCTTGCTCTTTTTTTTTTTTATCGATCCCTACCTTTTCTGTTTCCTTCATTCTTTCGTATCTCGTTCTTTCGTATTGGGCGCGCCCTCAACATTTCTTTTGGTTTTCTTAACAGCTGGAAGACGAGGGCGTGTCCTCACCTTTTCACCCTTTCAAGAATTTTCTCATCAATTTGGGGATTTATTCGCCCCCAAATACTTACTTTGATCCTCAACCTCCAAACGCCCACCACACTCCTGAATTTCTGAACCGGGTGGCGCGCCTTCTTCAGGATTCCAAAGAGGGTACCTTGATGGCAGATTCCTCAGATAATTCGTCCACATACAATATTCTTTTATCTCGTAGGAAAGGCAAGCAGAAGCTGGTCCAAAAGGACAGATCTCCAATCCCATATAGGACAGAGCTGGACGACGATGATTGGTTCGAGAGTTTGAACGCTGATAGATATAGGGGCATTGAGAGGGGCGTCAACGTAGGAGCAGGACCCTCTAAAGTATCCTACAGGACCGTATCCCCAAGTCCATCTTCCCAACACACAGAGGGCGCGCCTAAGTCCCCTGTTTCTGAGGGTGCACCTGAAGCGAGTGCGTCCCCTCTTCGCGATGAGGAGAATTTCTTTGATGAGGACTCCTTCCAATTTTCCACCTCTCCCGAACCTTCTCCAATCCCTTTCCACCACTGGGAAGTTTCTGATAGTGAATTAGACTTTGACTGGGATGAATTTGAAACATGTACTGAAGCTGTGAAGAAGCGTTTTAGGAAGGAGCATGGGAAGCTTTTCTGCGTGGGCCTGTCCTCAGCTTGTTCAGATGAGCAACTGGGATGACTTATGGAATTTTATGACATGGAGGGCATATGGGCGCGCCCTTTAAGCATGATGCGGCCCCATATCTTTAATTATGGGAAAAACTTTAAAATTTCCAGAATGGTGACCAGCCCTAAGCTGGTATCTTTGGGTATAGGCGCGCCCTTACACCCCTATCTTAGGGAAGTGATAGAACTGCATGATGTTGCTCCACTTCAACTATCTCCCAACAGCTTTAAGTTTATCCTGGCTCTGTTTATTCTCTATACGGACCTGGGTTTTCCTCAACCGTCAATGGCAGAAGTTGTTTATTTTTTCAATCTAAGGAAATCTGACCATGGGTACTACTATCTGGTGGTGGACAAGCAGCACAACAAGAAGGGTTTTTCCTCTGGCAAGCTTAGCCATGAGAAAGGCTGGAAGGAAAACTTCTTTTATTTATATGACGTTCCCAGAATAAGGATAAGATTCAACAAGTCACCGAGTAAGGGCGCGCCCTTTTGTCTTTTCCCTTGTGTTATTTTTACGTTTTTTCTTTCTTTTCTCATCCTTATACTTTTTCAGACAGACCAGCTTCAAAACCCCTTAAAGGCGAGCCCAAAAAACGAGCTGAAACCATCCTTGGAGTGGCTCCTGAGAGGTGGAACCTAAAAACCTTAGTCACTCGATCCAACTTGATGCGAGTAGGGATCCTTTCTGATCAAGTAGGAGTGAAGTGCAAGTACGTAAAATTTAGGAAGGGTGCTCCTCTTTCTCGTGTTATTGACCTAGACAGCGAAGAAGCTGAAGAAGAAGAAGAGGAAACAGGGGATGGCTCCCTACAAGACCAAGATCCTTTAGGTTCATTTACTGTAGAATATAAAGGCGCGCCTTTTCACTATTGGCGCGTCTTACTTCTTTTTTTTGTTAACTCTCCATTGTCATACTGGATAGAAAAACTTTCATTCATTTATTCTTCTTACGTCTTTAAGGCGCGCCCTATTACTTTAGGCGTAGTATTTTACTCATGTTTATCAATGTTGTCTCTATCAATTGCTTCTATTTGTTGCATTATTCAACATATTTTCCTGTCGTGTCTAACTAATATGTCTTTATGTCTTGTGCAGAAATGGCTCCTCCAAGAATCCCCAAGTCTTTTGGGGCGCGCCCTGGTGATAAGCCTAGGCCCAAATCGAAGAAGGATGCTCCTGCTACACAGGCATCTGTTCCAACTTCTGCCTCCATCCCTCAAACTGCACCTGCTCAAAAGAGGCCCATCATTGACCTCACAGAAAAGCAGGGCGCGCCTAAGAGGCAAAGAGCAGAGGGCGTGCCTTCCATCTCTTCTGCTGCCCTGAACGCTCTTGGCCCCATGGGTTCCCTTCATGTTTCAGATGAAGAAGTGGAGCAATGGCAAGCCATGGATTTGGGAGATGCAGCTCGTGCTTCAATAAAGGCATCTTGCCAATTGTTTATCCACTCCACTCGAGTGGTGGATAAGCTACTGGAAGAGGGGGAGCGCCTGGAGAGGCTGCAGGGGGATAACAACATTTTGAGGAACACCCTCAAAGACAAAGACTTTCTGCATGCCAAGGACATTAAAGCTAAGGATTCTGAGATCTCTTTTCTCAAGGATGAGGTGGCCAATCTTACTTCCCAGCTAGAGATTGCCAACAAAAAGGCTACCTCTCTCCACACTGAGCTGGGTGCAGCTAACTTGAGGGTTGAATATCTTGAGCAGCAACAGAAAATAGGTTAGCCTGATGAAAAGAGGGAGATATCTGATGAGGCATTTGCCAATGGTTTTCATTTCTACAGAGTGGGCTTTGTGGCCAATGATCCTGACTACTCCTTTGAGAAGTTTGGGGAGGAGACTGTTGCTGAGATGGTGGAATTCAAAAAGGAGCATGTTGCTGAAATCAAGGCAAGGAGGGTAGAGCTTGGATTGGAAGAAGAAGAAGAAGAAGAAGGGGAGGGCGCGCCTCAAGAGGAAGTCTCCAAGGACGCGCCTGAAGTTGATCCAACTGTCCCTCTCCAATCTATTCCTCCAACAGACCAGTCCCAAGGCGCGCCTTAATCATTTATAATTTTAAATTTCAAATACTTATGAGGGGCCAACCCTCTTTTGATGCTGTGCAAAGTTGTATGACTTGTTTTTTCTGCTACTCTTTTATTCTTGCATGTATGACTCGTTGTAAATTTCATCTTTACTCAAAAATTTGTTAAGTCACTTTGATTTTCCCCTTGGCGACCATATGTTTCCATGGAGTATGTTACTATATGGCGTGCCCTTATAAATTTTTGTATGATCTCAAAGTTTGTCATTGTGTTTCTTTCTTCGTATTGTTCAGATATAGGGGCGCGCCATATTGCAGATAATATGTACTTGTTCCTTTCCATTAGTACCTTTGCACTATTTTAATTGACTTATTAATCCCAAGGCGCGCCTTTGTTTGGGGGGCTTTTGCCTTGGTCTTATTTTGCTGGCCATGTGCGTTTATTTCCTTCATCTTTGTCTACTATGTATGTCATGATCATAAAGCAAGAGTTTATCAGATAGGGCGCGCCTCTTTATAGGGCGCGCCATTGATGTTTTTCAGATGAAAATTTTCATGTTAAGCAAATACAGTAACTTTTGAAGTAACTTTTCTCTTTTATTGATAACGCACTTTAGTGGGTAAATTACACCAGTCCCATGGCTACTATGCTCTATGGAGAAATTATTTGAAAAATTTTTCTTCCTTCTGCTAGTTCCGAGGTTCGCAGTCATGTGTACTATCCCCCGAGGCTAGGAGAAATTTATTTGCTACTAGCCTATTATATAAGAATTAAAACAAAGAAATAAGGGGGACACAACCACACCCTACTGATAATACTTCCGCAAATGTTCTGCATTCCATGCTCGAGGAATAAGTTTACCATCCAGATCTTCTAAGCGATAGGTCCCTTTCCAGAGTATAGCTTTGACTTTGTACGGTCCTTTCCAATTAGCTCCAAGCACCCCGTGCTGAGTTATCTTAGTGTTAGGCATAACCTTTCGCAACACGAGGTCTCCAACCTTGAACGGTATGGGTTTTACTTTTTTATTGAAATACCTTGCGACCCTCTGTTGGTACGCAACAAGCTTTAATTGGGCGTTTGCGCGGGCTTCATCTAATAGATCCAAGTGGAGCCTCTGGTTAACTTCTGCATTCTCCTCGACGAACGCATCTCTCCGTAGAGATCCTGCTCCTACCTCCACGGGAACCATGGCCTCATACCCGTAGGTCAGCAAAAAAGGGGTTTCACCTGTGGTCGTCCTAGGTGTCGTGTTGTAAGACCAAAGGATCATAGGCATTTCTTCTGGCCAATCCCCTTTCTTTTCTTCTAACTTTGCCTTCAAGGTATGTTTTATGATTTTGTTTATGGCTTCTGTCTGACCATTACTCTGCGGATGATAAACTGCGGCGAAGTCTTTTTTAATCTTTAAGTCTTCACAGAGCTTCCTTAACTCCTTACTATCAAATTGTTTTCCATTGTCTGAAATGAGCTTGTAAGGAATACCAAACCTGCATAATATGGGGTTGAACATAAAATCCCTTATTTTCTTCACCGTGATCGTGGCTAATGGCATGGCTTCTGCCCATTTGGTGAAGTAGTCCACAGCTACCACGACATATTTCACACCCCCCTTTGCTTTGGGTAACTCTCCAATGAGATCAATCCCCTACATGGCAAAAGACCAGGGACTTGTTAATGAGGTAATGGTGGATGTCGGGACGTTGGAATAGTTGGCGAACCGTTGGCAGCGATCACAAGCCCGGACAAAATTGAATGCATCTTCCCTTATAGTCGGCCAGTAGTACCCTTGTCTGAGCACTTTTAATGCCAAGGAACCACCCCCCGAGTGATTGCCACAAATCCCTTCATGCACCTCTCTGAGAATATAATTTCCTTCTTCCCTGTCCACACAACGCAACAGTGGCTGGTTAAATCCTTTCTTGTATAGTACCCCGTCATACTCGACATACTTTGCAGCTTGGTACCGAAGACGTCGAGCCTGTAGTTTATCCTCCGGTACAGCCCCTGACTGAATATAGTTATGGATGGGGGTCATCCAGTTTTCTTGTGGGATTTCTTGCGTTTGAAACACCTCCACCTCTGGGATACTTGGAACTTCCTGGATTCCCAAAGGAATTTGTCCAAGTTGAACGCTATCCATCTGTGAACCCATCTTGGCTAAAGCGTCCGCATTACTATTCTCTTCTCGCGGAACACTTTCCAGTCTGGCACTTGAAAATTTTCCCAGCAGGCGTTTTGCACATCTCATATATAGCTCTGTCCGCGGTCCTCGGGCTTGGAATCCTCCGTTGACTTGATTGACAACTAATTCAGAATCACTTCGAACTATCAAATTCACGACCCCTACCTCCAGAGCTAACTTCAGACCGTTAATCAAGGCTTCATACTCAACGTCATTGTTGGTAGCATGAAATTTGAAATGGATAGCACTCATCAAGCGGTGCCCCTCCGGAGTGATCAATACTATCCCGGCACCTGACCCGTTGTTGCTTACGGCCCCGTCCACATGTAATGTCCACCACGGGTGGGGGAGTTCCTGCTTCTTTTCATCCTGATGACTTTCTTGCGAGGTTGGTTCTGACGGCACTATGGCCTTATCATCAATTTCTTCATCAAACTCAAGTATGAAATCGGCCAGCGTTTGTCCTTTGATTGTCGTGCGTGGACAATATTCCAAATCGAATTGCCCTAGCTCTATGGCCCATTTTTACATTCTTCCTGACGATTCGGGTTTATGTAAAATATGCCGGAGCGGATAAACGGTGCGAACTTCTATTCGATGAGCCTGAAAATACGGTCTTAGCTTCCGTTCCGCAAGAATAAGAGCGTACACTAATTTTTCCATGTTGGTATATCTGGTTTCCGCATCCAACAACCTTTTGCTTACATAGTATACAGGCCACTGGTGGCTTGCTTCTTCCTTTACCAAGACGACACTGACGGAATATTCTGATACCGCCAAATACAGAATTAATGTTTCTCCGTCTTCTGGCTTGGCCAACATCGACGGATTTCCCAGTTGTTCTTTGATTTTCAGAAAAGCTTCTTCACAATCAGGGGTCCACAGAAAATCTTTCCCTCTCCCTTTGATCCCTTTGAAGAATTCTTTGCACCTATCCGACGACTTTGACACAAATCGATTTAGGGCCGCGATCCTTCCTGTTAGACTCTGTACCTCTTTGACACTGGTGGGAGATTTCATGTCTAGCAGAGCTTTTATTTTTGCCGGGTTGGCCTCAATTCCCCGGTTATTGACCATGAATCCCAAGAATTTTCCCGACTCTACGCCGAACACGTACTTCTGCGGGTTTAGCTTCATCCTATATTTTCTCAGGATATGGAACATTTCAGTTAAGTCGGCGACGTGATCTTCCGCCCTTTTCGATTTCACGAGCATGTCATCCACATACACTTCCATAGTCTTCCCGATCTGCTTCTTGAACATTTTGTTTACCAACCTTTGGTAAGTGGCACCGGTGTTGATTAGACCAAATGGCATTCCGATATAGCAGTAGAGCCCTCTATCAGTGATGAAAGAGGTGTGCTCCTGGTCAGGCTCATACATAAGGATCTGGTTATACCCGGAGTATGCGTCCATGAAGCTGAGCAGGGCATGTCCCGCCGTGGCGTCGACCAACTGATCAATTCTTGGTAGGGGAAAACTATCTTTTGGGCATGCTTTATTTAGGTCGGTGAAGTCCACGCACGTTCTCCATTTGCCGTTGGGCTTTTTTACCAATACTGGATTTGCTAGCCATTCTGGGTAAAAAGATTCTCGAATTAGTCCGACGTCTAGGAGCCTTTCTACTTCTTCTGCTAGGGCTATAGCTCTCTCTCCACTTACGACCCTTCGTTTTTGTCGAACCCCTTTATGCTTGGGGTCGATATTCAATCGGTGGCACATTATTTCTGGATCAATCCCCACCATATCAGAATGGCTCCATGCAAATACATCAAGGTTTGCCAACAGAAATATTGAAAGACCTTCCTTTAACCTTGGTGCCAATTGGGACCCTATTCTCAGAACCTTATTCGGGTCTTTTTCATCAACGGGGATTTCGATTGTATCTTCTGCTGGCCCCATCTTTTCCATCGGCATTGGTATCCGGGGGTCCAAGTCAAGGGGATTGTAGATCTCCTGGTCTTGTAGAGAGGGTGCATCCCCTTCAGGAGGTGTGCCTTGCGTAGTAGAGTCATCAACTTTTTCAGTATGTTTTGTGGGCGAGGGTGCTCCTGCAGGAGGAATGGCATCACCCTATTCGAGGCTTTGCAAGACATCAAATCTTCCTTCTAAACGTTCCCCATGGAAATCTGCTTGGATTATGGTATCCATCGCCTCCTCTTCTTCTTCCAACATCTCAATTCTGATTGTGTCTTCCAAGTACAACATTGTCGAGGGCAACTCAGAGGGATGTTCTTCCTCTTGCTCAACATAATAGTGGACTCGAATTTCCTCGGTTGGTTGCTCAATGCTTTTCTCCCGATCCACGTCTGGAGTATCATCGGCGTGGGAGTCTTTTCTGAAACCTTTCATTGCTTGCCTGTAGCACTCCCGTGAGTCATATTGGGAACCCCTGATACTTCCCACTCCATTCGGCGTTGGAAATATTATAGTTAGGTGATGAATTGAAGTGATGACTCTCATTTCCCGCAGAAAAGGTCGTCCCAATAACACGTTGTGGGACGATTCCTGATTTAGGACTTTAAATTTGAGCATCTTTGTTACCGACAGTGGGCTTTCCCCCAGTATACATGGGAGCCGAATTGACCCCACGACTCTAACTCCTGCACCTGAAAAACCATAGACCCACGAGTCTTCCCCCGACATATCCTGATCAGGCAGTCCCATCTTTTTGAAGGTGCTGTAATAGAGGATGTTTGCTGAGCTTCCATTGTCCACGAAGGCTCTATGGACATTCTTTGTACCAATTTGGATGGAAATAACCAACGCATCATTATGTGGGTGATGTACCCATCGGGCATCTGTTTCTCTGAAAGTGATATCCATGGACTCACCCTTAAACACCTTGGGTGGCCGGGTTTCCACCCTATGAATATCTGTGAGAGGCCTGAACCGGGCTTCCCTAGCGTATTTTGCCAAGGCTCGGTTGCTGCATTCCATTCCGGGATCTCCCCCGTAGATTGTTCGGATACTGCCATCTCTGACAAATTTATTTTCCTCCGGGGTATCATTGTTTGTCCCGCGTGGGGCTCATCTTTCCTCTTCCCTTGTCCTGTCATCCTTGTGCTTCCTTACTTCCTTGACTACCCATTCTCCGAGGTATCCTTCCTTGATAAGCGCTTCGATCTCGTCTTTTAAATGTTGGCACTCGTGCTTGTTATGTCCAGATGATTCATGGTATTCGCAATATTTTTTCTTGTCTTTGCTTTGCCATGACGATAAAGCTTCAGGTTTTCTAAATAGCCCTTTGTTTCTGTTTACCTCGTAGATATGATCGATAGATGCGACCAAAGGTGTGTACCGGCTTGTCCTGTAGTCATAGTTTGAGGGAGGGCTCAATCCCCTCCTTGTGCTTGCTGTATTTATCCGGTCTGGGCTTCGACTATCCCTTCGGTATTTCGGGCTTGGTGACCTATCCCTCTTCCTTCCTTTGTTTCTCTGACTTGACTGTGAGGTTGGTTGTACATCTGCCGAAGATTGTTCTATAGCTTTAAAGGATTCCGCCAAAGCGAAGACATCTGCGAGAGTGGCCGGATCTTTCCGTTGCAAGTGCTTCCAAAAATCTGAACCAACCCTTAGTCCTGCGATCAGGAAACTTTTTAAGGCTTCGTCTGATGTCCCCCTCACGCTAGTAGACTCGGCGTTGAACCTTTTGAAGTACGATATTAAGCTTTCATTTTCTCTTTGCCTAACATTGGCAAGAGTTGTGACAGAGGGAGCGTATCTCACCGCGGCTTGGAACTTAGTTAAGAACAAATTTTTCATCTGATCCCACGAGGTGATCACCCCTGGCCCGAGCTTTTGAAACCACTGCTGGGCATTTTCTCTAAAGATTGCCGCTAAGAGACGACATCGAGCCAAGTCCGGGACTTGGTACACATCCATTTCTATATTAAAATGACCCAGGAATTCCACCGGATCTGAGTTTCCGTGGAAACGGAGATCGCTAGTAGTGTTGCGATACCTGGCCGGCAATTGTGCATCCCTTACTGCTGCCGAGAATGGGGAAGGGATTTCAGTTGTAGCCGTCACCCTGCCTTCGAGATGGTTAAGTAGCCTTTTCAGATCTCCTACATTGAAAGTTCCCACGCCGGGAATGGTCTGCATTTGAGGCTGCGGACCTTGGGGTTGCAATGGAGGTATTTTCACTTGATTCCCCCGGGAGGGGCTTGCTGCTGGTTTGTATTCTGGGCGTCTTCAGGTATTACAATTATTTCAGGATTTCATTCTTGATTTCTCCATTGATTCTCTTCCCCACCTTGGCCGCGGCCTCGAACCGTACCGCGATCATAGTTTTCTATATTTCTGGGATCATCATGTTCCACATAATCATAGCCATCTTCTTGGTTATTCCAGCGGGAATCAAGGTGTCCGCGGTAATTGCCACGACAGTATCCGTCTAAATATCTGCCTCGGCCTCCAGCTCTTCCTCTCCATTGAGGCCTTCTCCATCGATCGTTTCCATACCCACGTCCATATCGATCCAGCGATCTGCGGGGAGGAGCTCTCTCATGATCGCGGTGCCGCTCCCGATTTTCCTGGGATTCGGGGGCACACGCGTTGGATCGCGGTGCCGCTCCCGATTTTCCTGGGAATTCAGGGGCATACGCGTTGGATCGCGGTGCCGCTCCCGATTTTCCTGGGAATTCAGGGGCACACGCGTTGTATCATAGGGCGTCACATCTCCGCGATCAGCTTCTCTCTGCCATTCAAGTAATACCATTCTCAAATCGTCATCGCCCAAGCGAATCCCCAAGCGATCTTTCAGAGCTGCGAAGCCTCGTGGCTGATACTTCGGCATTGACTCCGCCTGCCGGCGTTCCTCGAGACTACGTCCAGAGCGGTGCGGATGGGTGGCTCCCCGGTTATCTGTTCGCAGAACTTCCCGTCCATCAACATCTTCTTCCACTAGCTCAATGATCGGGGACGTGTCATTAGAATAGTCCAGGCGTCGCGGGGTTATCGGCACACGCCCTCTTTCAGTGTGGCCATGGGCGGCCGAGACATCCCTATCTGTCATGGGTGCTTTTCCAGGCGCCTGAGCCGCTCGGTTGTGGCGAAGGCCCCTCATGCCCTTGCGCCGTTCTACGGTGCTTAACCTTGAATCGAAACCATTCAAAGCGTCGCCCATGCGATACAGTTGTTCCAACAAGTCGGCATTGCTGATGAGCACAGACGGCTGTCCTCCAACGTCCGGTGTGGGACGGTCAGTCATGGGCGGAGCGTAGGGTTCGTATTCATAGCCATGATCGGAATCTTCTTCAGAACTTCCATCTTAAAAACCTCCATTGTGATATTGAGACATCCTTCCTCCCAGATGTAGATCTTGTTCAGCCCCTCCTTCTAGCGCCAATTTGTTGACGGAGGAATTTGGTAACAACAAAACTTGAGGTTAGTAGCCGGAAACAAGATCTGTGATGGCGGTTCCTTGTCGGAAACGTGAACAGTAGTCGGTGGATCCGATGAACAGTATTCATCGGAAAAGATGAACAGTGTTTTGGTGGTGTTAATTATTGGGGGCTGAGATTGCTTAGGGTTAGTGGTGGCTCCTTTGCGCTCTCGCTTCTCACCCCTTACAATGTGCCTACGTACCCCTATTTATAGGGGATCAAGCCCACATAGTTCTTGGGGAACAAGAAACCTAATGGGCTTAGATTTCTTATCCCGAGGCCCAATAGGAAGCCCACTGGAAACCGTCTTCTACTAACTTTAGGAATGTCCGCCGATGAGGCCCAACCACAAAGGCCCAAGACTCGTCCACGGCTTCGAGACTTCACGGATGAGGCATCTCCCTGGCCAAGGATAACCCTCCGCTACCAGCTGTTTCTCTAGTCCGTGGATGCAGGTATAGCCGTGATTCACCCCAAATGTTGGACGCATCCTTGTCCCCCGATAAGGAGCCCCTACCAGATTGCAGGACAAGTGATCCCAAGCTTTTGGGTGCAAAGTGCAGGATACTCCAAAGTCTCCCAACGAGGACACCCGTTGACTACAGAGACAGAGCTCCCAAAGCACACACCAGATTTTACCCCACATCCCCAATGAGGACACCCATTGACTACAGGAGGAGGCCTTCAGTCCAGGCATACCCCTGGAGGTCTCTGACCACGGACACCGCCTTTCCTGCAGATATGCTACAGGAAGGAGTTCTTCAATAGAGTACCTGCATCAAATAAGTTAGTAATAACATTCTCCATCTTCCTTGAGTCTTCCAGAGAATCCATCCAAGCAGCACATAAAAGCTATATTTATATGTTCAAGTAGAAGATCAAGGCGCGCCCTAACATCTCTGTTTGTTGGCACTGCCCTGTGTTACTAGCCTTTGGTCTCTTCTTATATCATTCTTCATCATAAGGTGCGCCCTAAACTATTCATCTTTAGGGCTCGTTCCAATTCTGTCTAAATCAAGCAAGTCTGCCAAAGCAATCACGTCCAAACAACCCGTCCAAAGAGTCTTCCTTGCTTTAGGCGCGCCCTTAGGCTCACTTACACTACAGGTTTCAGTTAAGAGAATTCTCTCCTTCTTCTCGATAATTGGACGCGCCTCCTTCACCTGTTGGAGGGCGCGCCTTTAAAGCATGATAACCACAACTGTCAATCAGCTATTCAATCAATGGGGCGCGTTCTTAGGGCGCGTCTTCTATTTATGGAAAGTCAATCTCATCTTTTCCCTAGATTTCAGGCGTTTCTTCTTTAATTCTGCCCATTATATTAATCTTAATCTAATTATTGTTTATATCAATTTTTGGGTATAACAGTTTATTATCATCAACTTTCAACTTATTAGCATAGTATATAATTTAAGGGTCCTAAAACTTAATTTTTAATATTTGGTACATTATATTTGTGCTCATGTTGTATATACAGGGGCCGGAGACAAGAATAAATTTTATTAAAAATAAATAAATATATTTTATATTTAAACATAGCTTTCAGAGCTGTTAGCGTTAGCATTTGCCTAATTTTAAAAGCCCCCGCCCGGAGCTTGAAAAACGTTGTCACTTGTCACTGGCCCTGATAAAATGGGTCTGATAAGAATCGAATATAAATTCATGAAATCGAGATTTGATCCGAAATTCGGGTCATACAATCAGATAATTATCCGAAAATTGATTTAAATCGATTCGAAAAATATCTGAATCGAAAATTTAACCGAAAATGATCCGAAATATAAGATCCGATTAAATATATCATAATCCAAAATAAAGTCAATCCAAAATTAATCCAATCCGAAACCGAACCGGTTATCCGAATTGTCAAGTCTACTTGTCACCCAAACGACGCACATCGCATGCTTGCTTTTCATAATTTCTCGAAGGGAAGGGTGTACGTAGTATATTAGAATACAGTGATCAGTCATTAAGTACATCACATTTTGGTTCTACACGTCAGCGGAAACAATTCTCTTTAAGACAATCATTGGTACTCATTAAATAAATTTAGTTTAATATTTTTCTACTTTATTTTAACTTAAGTGATTAAGTGATTAAGAGCAGTTCGATTCTCACCTGACTACCAAAATTTGTGAGAAAATATACTTAATTTTAAAGTATAAACTTAAATAATAAATAAATATATTATACTTGAGGATGGTATTTATTTAATAAATTAAATAGGAAAGTTTAGATGAAAATGAAATATTCTCGTCTTGAAGATACAAATATATAGTAACACCCAAATGGGATCATTTATTGTATGGTGAAGCATGAAAGTTTTGTTTCAGCGTGTAAAGGTACCTGCACGTGGGTTGATATTTAATGTCAATGATTGATTAAAGCCTGAGAATACCTTATATACTTTTCCTTTTCCGTTTCTCTATGGAGAAAGAAAGACTAAAAATTTCATTTGCGGATAGAGAGTGACGTGTTACTTTTTCTTATTCAATACTCTCTCTTACCCATGATTATTATACGTTTACTATTTACACGCATTTCGAGATCTTTATAAAATATAGTTCCGTAATGTTTTTTTCAAATTTTTTTTAAATAAAAGTTTAAACATGAAACTTTTATTCAGAATTTTTTTTTAAAAAAATATCATGAAATTATATTTTAAATGAATATTGAAAAACATGCCAAAAAGTAACGTATACAAATCAACGTGGTCCAGCCTGCAGGTGGAACAAGAAGAACAGAGGGAGTATACATTTTCTGTGATCACGGAGGAAAAGTTGGTAGGGTACCATGTTTCTAAGAGATAGCTTATCAATTAACTATATAAGCTATCAACAGACTGATTAGCAATCCTGAATCTCCAACATGATATAAGCAAAGGCTGATACGAGCTACATGAATTCACATACATTCTTTGTCCAAACAGCAAAAAACAAATATTGAAGTCTCGTTGTTTAAGGCGAAATCTATATTATACTAAAATAAATATAGCTCATATCATCATAACTTTATGGGTTGAACACTATTAATTTTATTATATCATCTTCTACTAATAATTCTCTCCTCATTTAATTTACCTTCATCTTTCTCTCAATCATTTATTATTTTCACTGATTTTTTCTCTTATCCATTTCTCATTCTATGTTACTCATCTCTCATTTTATTTCTTTCTTATTTTTATATTCTTAAATTAATAACTTTTAATATTTTCATTTTCTTCACTAATTTTATCTTATTCAAAATAATTGTAGTTACACAAATATTAATTATTATATTTTTTATTTATTATAAAATTTATAATCAATATTTATAATTTGGGTAATGTAATTTTTTAAGTTGATAATCAATTTTAGTTTTTATGTTTGTATTATTATATATTATTTAAATTAAGTTATTTCAAAATAACTTTTTAAAAAACAATTATTATATAACCGGATATCGTGAACTAATCTAGTATATTATAAATGTGTAATCTGACCGAAGTTGATGGGGTTAGATCATTTCCAATGCAAAAAATCCCCTAGCTAAAAATAAAAGTGATATATTATTAATATTAATTATAATTTTTTTATGAAAAAGTATGCACTCCAATGATATATTTGTATCAACTAAAAATATAATCAACCTATCGAGGTTAGACCAATTTTTGTTGAAACTATACATAAACCTATAGTCAAATGTCACATCATATGTTATCATATAAAATAAAATATTATATTTATAACAACTTAAAATAATGATAACATAATATTTTCAAATATAGTTAATCATTATAGTCAATTTTATTGAATATTTTTTTTTACATATTCAATAAATTTTAGATAATCAGTATTTCACACTATTTAGCCAATTATGTTACCCAATAAGACCCGGAGGCTCTTGAAGTCCACAAAAAAATCAAGTATTATGTTGCATGATATTATAGTAATATCATGTCATTTTTTATGGCACATGATAATATTTCATGGAGTCTCATTTATTATAGAAATGGTGAATATAGTCGAATTTATTATATTGGAATGTTAGTTCAATATTTTAAATTTTTTTTCTCAAAATAATTACAAAATAAAGTGGACAGACAAGTTGCAAAATATTATTTATTGACCCGGCCCACAAATATGTATACGGATTTCATATCATTATGGTAAAACTATTATTTATAACATAATTTGAAAAAATATTTGTAACAATCTTTAAGTACTCTAGCATTTTCCTTGTCAGTTTACCATAATTACATAAGAAGACTTTATTTTCTCATTTTGTCAATCTCCTAATATCATTTATATTTATATTAATAAATACATAAATAGCGAATTTTATAATTGAGATGAGTAATAGTTTTTTAATATCATGCATTTGTATTTATTTATTTAAATTAATCGATAAACACATAGAGTAAATAAAAGAGAGTTACAATGTTTTTATTACAAAATATTTTTTGATGCCCTAAGTTGACAGGGATATAAACCAACATCATACATCCGTGTAAATGGGGAGGGAAGGAATATAAAAGTTGATTACACTGTCTAATCATTGTTCATCGGTATCTCTCCTCCCTCTCCCTCTCTCGGGCACACACAAACATGATTTGTTAATTTAATCAATTTTTAATAATTTGAAATTTATTCAAATATTTTTTATTGTATTTTCAAGAGTACATAATAAGTGTGGAAAATTAGAAATTTAGACTATGTTGACGGAGAAATCTGGTAACAACAAAGATTGAGGTTTCTCGCCGGAACTAAGATCTGTGACGGTGGTTCTTTGCCAGAAACTTAAGCGGTGTGTGGTTGATTGTGGTTGTTTTAGGCTGAGATTGATCAGAGTAAGTGGTGGCTCTCTTATCAGCTCTCAACTTCTTACCCTCTCAATGTGCCTACGTACCCTTTATATAGGGATCAAGCCTGACGTAGTTCTCGTAGAACAAGAAGTCTAATGGACTTAGACTTCTTATTCCTAGGTCCAGCAGAAGCCCATCCAAAATCCGTCTTTCGCTAGCTTTAGGAATGTCCGACTATGAGGCCCAACCGCGAAGGCACAAGGCTCATCCGTAATCGCAAGACTTCACGGATAGTGCATCTCCCTACGCAAGGATAACACTCCGCTACAGCTATCTCCCTTGATATACGGACGCAAGTATAGCCACGGTTCACCCCAAGTGCCAGACGCGTCCCTGTCCCCCGAATGAGGATAACCCACCAGATAGCAGGACAGGTGATCCCAAGCTCTTGGGTGCAAAGTGCAGGATGACTCCAAAGTTCTCCAACGAGGACACCCGTTGAATGCAAGAACAGAGTTCCCAAAGCACATACCAAAGTTAACCCCACATTCCCAACGAGGACACCCGTTGAATACAGGAGGAGGCCTTCAATCATCAGGTATACCCCTGGAAGCCTTCAAGCTTTTCACGGACATCCCCCTCATTGACCGTCTCAAGAAGGGAATTCTTCAAAGAGTACCTGCAACAAATACGTTAGTAAAAATAACCTCCATTGCTCCTCTCCATACAAGATTTTCCCTGAAGTCCCCATTGAGAGCACAAAGATCAATCACAGGACGCGTCCTAACCTCTTGGGCGCGCCCTTCCATTCATAAATCCAACCCTGTTTCTTCATTAACCATTCCTTATAGCGTGCCAAAGTACAGGACGCGTCCTAGTGGAGACAAATGCGTCATCCATCCTCCATTGCCGCAAGATCACATTTAACAAACAATTTTTCCAATGTTGACGTGTCAACCGTAATTGGGCGCGTCCTGGTCTATGCTTCGCCACCACCAGACAATAAAATATCAAATAAAGGTAAGGCACGTCCTATAGGTAAGACACGTCCTAATCTTCCACAACGCACTACCGGGTTTGACCGTATGTAAGTCGCATTTGACCCGAGTCAACCCAATGCCAAATTTTGGGTATAACAACTACCCCCAAATTCCATTTGCAGTTAAAAACAAAATTGGAATTTTTATCCATAAACCTGAGCAACAAAATTTGAGCTCACAAAATCAGGACGCGTCGTAAACGTAAGACGCGTCTTCAATTCTCCTTGTGCCTGTTTGCATACAACTGTCATCCACATAATCATCCTTCTTCTATATATAGCCTAGTCACACCATATCACCATCACCATCCTTCTTCCTCTCTCTCAAAACCGCCATTACCGCCACTGCAAGAAGCCAAATCCAAGAACTCGACGATTCCACCAGCCATTACTCGATTTATGCTGCTTAATTTTTCCACCAACTTACGAGGTATGCGAATCTTCCATTATCTCTTAATTTCACCGAGCCAATCGACTAAAACGAGCAAAAAAACTGTTCATATACCTCATGCTTCTATGAACTGTTCTTCATTTTTCTTGTATGTATATGTGTATATATTTAAAATTGTATCATACTTTGCTTCTTCAATCTTGTAATCACATGTTTCTAGGTTATTAGAGAATTTTCCCAAAAATCGATTGTAATCGATTGAGATTCCATTGCGTTGCAACCATAACAGACGCGTCCTCTCGTCAGGGCGCGTCTTATATCCTCTTATTTAAGACACGTTTAAGCTGTTCCAAGCAAGTGTAACATAGGGCCAGAGGCATTTTAGGACGCGTCTTTATAGCACACCCCTTGCGGTAGATTTATAGGACGCGTCCTTCCATATTTCCAGTATCCTCCCTTCTCTTTTCTTTCCTTCCCTTTCTTCCCCTCTTTTTTTCTCTTTTTTTTATATATATGGACGCGTCCTCAAATGTTTATTTATTCTTTTGCAGCTGGAGGACGCATCTTCTTCCTCACCATTTCATCCGTTTAAAGTCCTCAACAAACGCCTTGGAATCTATTCCCCGCACCTGATCTCTTTTAAACCCGACTTTCCCGAAATCCACAGGACGAATTCCTTCCTTAGAGCGGAAAGACGCGTTTTTAGTTCCCTTAAATCAAAAAGCTCTATAATGTCTGATTCCAGCTCCGATTCCATGGACCATGTTCCCATAAGCTCAAGAATGGAAAAGAAGGGGTTTAAAAGGCAAAGAACTCCAGTTCTCCATACTAGGGCCACCATCGAAGATTGGACGGACGATGAAATTGTTCCTACCACAGGCCAAAAGCCCCGAGGAACAACTGTTTCAGACGAGGACGCATCCCGTTCCTAGGACGCGTCAGATTCCCAAGGCGCGGCTCCTTCTCAGGACGCGTCCCCTCTTAGTGTAAGCGAATTTGAAAAGAGGGCACCCGACCCCGAGACATATCCTGTGTCCCCCCAAAAATCTGATTCTCCCCTGGAACTTTGGGAACCTTCAGACGTTGAAATAGATTGTGACTGGACCAGGCTTGGTACCCTAACTGAAGCAGAGAAAAATGCCAGAAGGAAGAAAGAAGGTAAGCTAGCCTGCGTAGCCCTTGACTCGACTGCAACCGACTGGGAAATCCAATGGCACATGAAGTACTATGACATGGAGGGCATCTGGGCGCGCCCTCTTCGAACCATGGGGCCACACATATTTAACATTGGGAACCAAAGGATCCCAAGAATGGTGCTTACACCAAAGTTAATTTCCCTGGTGTGGGCGCGCCCTTACATCCATACATTAAGAGAATTTTAAAATGGTACGACGTGGCTCCAGTCCAACTATCACCAAATTCATACAAGCTAGCCTAAGCTTTGTACATTATGTAACATAACTTGAGGCTGGGCGCACCCTCAATGAAATAATTCAGCTTCTTTTACAGCATCAGGAAATCAATTCCCGGGTACCATTTTCTGGTTGTCAACAAATGGTTGAACAACAAGGGATTTAATGAAGGTAAAATCAGCCACGAGAGAGACTGGAAGGAGCCATTTTTCTACATTTATGACGTCAAAAGGACGCGCATTCGCTTCAACTTGGAACCAAGCGAGTTCAATGTTTTGGATGCGTCCTCTCTATCAGGGCGCGCCTTTTCTTTTATAACCTTTTTCTTTTTTCCTTGTTGTAACCTTTTCACCCTTCTCTTAGACAAAAGGACCCAGAAAGAGCTAGCAGGAAGGAAGAAGAAGAGGGCAGAGAAGGTATTACAGTATGCTGAGAAATATTTCAACCTCAAGGACATGATTACCGAAGAGAATTTGAAGAAAATAGGAGCTTTGTCCCCACAGGTGGGTTCTCTCTGCAAATTTCGAGATTTCCATAATGGGAAACCCATCCTCACCGCTTCCGAAAAATCCAAAGGGCTCCAAGCCACAGAAATTATTTAGCCAGACATTAACAAAAAAATGGATTTAGAGCAAGGTAAGAAATTATTATACGTAAGACGCGTCACTGCTTTAGGACGCGTCATACTTATGCTCACCTTTTTTTGCTTTAATTTGTGCCTGATTTATAAACGTTACTATACATATGCGCTATCACCTTGGGTGCGCCCTACCCCCCGGGCGCGTCTCTTTATTACAAAAAACGTCTTATGTAAGACGCGTCACTTCTTTAGGACGTGTCATTCTCACACTCATTTATACATCTTTGCATTCGTTTATATCCGTCATGCATGTAAAATTTTATATTATGATATGGGTGCGTCTTGTTTCCAGGACGCGTCTTCTTGTACATAACTAACCCCTTTTCATGTTTACTTCGCAGATATGGCCTCTCTTCCCAAAGGATTCGCAATTGGGGCCTCCAAAAAGGTAAGGGCCAAAAAACTGCCCCTACAAAGGTTGATCCAAAGGCAAAAACCCCACCTCCTGTTGCAACTCCTTCTCCTCCACCAAAGATAATCGACACTACCGTGTTTGACATTCCCGAGAAAGTGGAGGACGCGCCCCCGAAGCGTCAAAAGGTAGTTCCTGATGACCAGTCTTTCGTTCTCAGATACCTGGGCGCGTCCTCTGTTGGGGATTTCACAGAGGATGAATTCAGAGGTTGGACCTTCAGAACAGAGCAGCAAACAGAGGAGGCCATGGTGAAAGCTGCAGCTGAGCTCCACTTGCACGCTAGACAAAGCGCTAATATGTCTGCAAGGCTTAGGGCGCGTCTTGCTGCTACAGACACTGCAAAGAGCCAGGCCGAAGACAAGGTCAAATCCCTGGAGAGATATATTACCCTGCTTGTCCAAGAAAAAGATGCTGAGATCAAACGTCTGGAGGGGGAGAGGACGCGTCTAGAGACGGAAAAAGCTGTGTTGGAAGGTAATGTCTCCTCAATAGAAAAGCAAATGGACAGTGTCATTGCGCTGAATTCCACTATGCAGCTGGAGCTTGACACCCTAAATGATGATAGGCTGCATGGATGGATAGAGGAGAAGAAGCTAGTTTACCAACACGACTTCCAGGCTGGGTTTGAAGAATGGTGCTCTGGATTCATTGCCAACGACCCAGAGTATACATTTTCAAAGTTTGATGCAGATACCCAGATATGGGTAAATGATTTCAGGGTCAGGGCCACAGAGTCCATCAAGAACAAAAGGATTTTTCTGGGCTTAGAGGAAGAGGACGCGTCCCCTGATCCTGCTCCACTTCAGACTCATCCTCCCCCGCGGAAGACCAAGACAAGCCTCAGGACGCGCCTCCTGCTTAGGACGCGTCCTTTGTTTTTTATGTACTTGAACTATTTTAAGGGTGCGGGCCCCTTGAAGCCTTGCAAGTTGTAAAGATTATTTTTGAACTTCATTCACTTGCACTTTTTTACTTGAGTAGTCATTTATATGGACGCGCCTTGTGTTTAGGGCGTGTCACCTTTTGACTAATTGTTATTGATTTTCACTTCCATGTCAAGCAAATGTCCGTTGAGGGCGCGTCCTCTCTAGTTGGACGCGTCTTTATTTGTGTTGGAAAGTGCATGAACACGGCACTATGCCGTACTTGTGTACTTAACCAAGGCACCAAGCACAATGGGGCGCGTCCTACCTGTTTAACGCGCCTTAACGTTTTTTCAAAAATATTTTATCTCTAAGGGAGGACGCGTCCTCGGTAGGGACTTGTTATTTTTAAAATTAAGGAAACATTCAACTGAAAGAGCATCAACCAATATAACTTGGGCGCGTCCTTAGAAATAGTACACTTCCTAGTTCCATTTGTACTCAAGTTTTATTGTTCCTTTTGATAGCCACTACTTCAGTTAACATTCACAAAGAACTAACAATCAGGGCGCGCCCTATAGTTAGGACGCGTCATACAACCAAGCAAACAAAGCAAATAACTTTCTGCAAAATTTCAAAATTTTTATTTATAATGCGCTCTGGTGTCAAAAATGCACCAGTCCCACGACTACTGCTCTGTGGGGAAATTATTCCGAAAAAATGACCCTTCAACTAATTCTAAGGTAAGTAGTATATGCACTACCCCCCTAGGATAGGAGGAATTTATTTAATTCTAGCCTATAATCCGGGCATAGCCCCTAAATATATAATAAAAGAGGTATGTAAGGGGCCAAAGCAGCACCTTACTGGTAATATTTTCGGAGATGTTCCGCGTTCCAAGCTCGCGGAACCAGCTTCCCTTCCATATCTTTAAGGTTATAAGTCCCCTTCCACAGGATGGATTTTATTCTGTACGTTCCTTCCCAATTAGCTCCAAATACTCCATGTTGGGGGTTTTTTGTGTTGGGCATCACTTTCCTAAGTACCAAATCTCCCACCTTCAGCAATTGTCCCTTTACCTTCTTGTTATAATACCTTGCGGCGCGTTGCTGATACGCCGCTAGCCTTAGCTGAGAATTTTCCCTCGTCTCCTCTAAGAGATCTAAGTGAAGCCTTTGATTAACCTCAGCATCTTTTTTCCTGTAACAATCTCTGCGAAGCGATCCCGATCCAACTTCCATGGGGATCATAGCTTCATATCCGTAAGTCAGCATGAACGACGTTTCTCCCGTAGTAGATCGTGGTGTAGTGTTGTATGACCACATCACCTTCGGGAGTTCTTCAGGCCAATTTCCTTTGCGTTCCTCCAGTTTGGTTTTGAGAATATGCTTTATTATTTTGTTAACAGCATCTGTCTGTCCATTGCTTTGAGGATGATAGACCGCTGCAATCTCCTTCTTGATTTTCAACTCCTCGCATAGTTGTCGCAACTCCTTGCTATCAAACTGCTTTCCATTGTCTGAGACAAGCTTGTAAGGGATTCCAAACCTGCATACGATGGAGTTGAAAACAAAATCCCTGATTTTCTTTGCAGTAATAGTAGCTAGTGGCATAGCTTCCGCCCATTTAGTAAAGTAGTCGACCGCAACCACTGCATACTTAACATCCCCTTTAGCTTTAGGTAATTCTCCGATAAGATCGATTCCCCACATGGCGAATGACCATGGGCTTATCATAGGCGTTAAGAGCGTTGCCGGCATAGATGAGTAATTTGCAAAACGTTGACAGCGATCACACGCCCTGACAAAATTTGTAGCATCCTCCTTCATTGTAGGCCAATAATATCCTTGGCGCAAAATTTTCATTGCCAACGAGCTACCCCCCGAGTGATTGCCACAGATTCCTTCATGTACTTCTCTTAGGATATAATTTCCTTCTTCTTCTTCGACATATCTAAGCAGAGGTTGATTGAACCCTCTCTTGTATAGAACTTCATCATATATCACATACCTTGCGGCCAGATAGCGGAGTCGGCGAGCCTTAAACTTATCCTCGGGGAGCGTTCCCTCGCGAATATAAGCCAGAATGGGCGTCATCCATGTTTGCTTGGGAGCCTCATCCACCTGCATAGTTTTTATCTCTGGGATACTAGGGATCTCCTGGATTTCAAGAGGGATGAATCCTAATAACACAGCCTCTTGTTGCGACCCCATTTTTGCGAGAGCATCCGCAATACTGTTCTTCTCCCGCGAAACACATTCCAACCTAACTTCTTTGAACATTCTAATCAGTCGCTGTGTACATCTCAAGTATAATTCCGTTCGCGGGCCTCGTGCTTGTAATCCCCCATTCACCTGATTCACCACCAGCTCAGAGTCACTTCTTGCAATTAGGTTTCGCACCCCCATCTCCAAAGCAATCTTCAGGCCATTGATTAGTGCTTCATACTCCGCATCATTATTCGTTGCATAAAACTTGAAATGAATTGCGCTCATCAGATGATGACCTTCGGGAGACACAAGCACTATCCCCGCACCTGCTCCCCCATTGTTAACTACTCCATCCACATGCAAGATCCACCAAGGATGTGGAAATTCTTCCAACGACTCCTCAGCATGAGGTGGATGTAGCATTACCAAAGCTTTGTCGTCACCTTCAGAGACTAATTCCAACAAGAAATCGGCTAGGGCTTGCCCTTTGATCGCTGCCCGGGGCACATATTCCAAATCAAACTGTCCCAACTCCACAGCCCATTTCAGCATTCTTCCCGATGACTCTGGTTTATGAAGGACCTGCCGTAGCGGGTACGCCGTACGAACTTCAATTCTATGGGCTTGGAAATACAGCCGCAACTTTCTTGATGCAAGAATCAGGGCGTAAACCAGTTTTTCCATGCTCGTGTAGCGAGTTTCAGCGTCGTGCAACCGCTTGCTCACGTAGTACACTGGTGATTGCTGCCCATCTTCCTCTCTTACCAGAACTGCACTGATCGAATATTCAGACACTGCGAGGTACAGTATTAGAGATTCCCCATCCAACGGCTTTGACAACATAGGAGGGTTTCCCAGTTGCTCCTTGATTCTTTTGAAAGCCTCTTCACATTCTGACGTCCATACAAAGTCTTTCCCTGTTAATTTAATTGCCTTGAAAAATTCCTTGCATCTATCGGACGACTTGGAAACAAATCGATTTAACGCGGCGATTCTCCCTGTCAAACTCTGCACCTGTTTCACATTGATGGGTGAATTCATATCCATTAATGCCTTGATCTTTGCGGGGTTGGCCTCAATTCCCCTGTGGTTGACAATGAACCCGAGAAACTTGCCCGACTCCACGCTGAACACACACTTTTGCGGATTTAATTTCATACGAAACCTCCTTAGAATGTTAAACATCTCCACCAGGTGCTTGATGTGGTCACTCGCCACCTCAGACTTTACAAGCATATCATCCACATACACTTCCATAGTTCTCCCGATTTGATCCGTGAACATCATATTTACCAACCGCTGGTAGGTTGCGCCAGCATTAATCAAACCAAACGGCATTCCTATGTAACAGTATAACCCCCTGTCAGTAATGAAGGATGTATGTTCTTGATCAGGGCCATACATCGGAATTTGATTGTAACCGAAGTATGCATCCATAAAACTCAGCAGCGCATGCCCCGCCGTCGCGTCCACCAACTGATCGATTCTTGGTAGCGGGAAGCTATCCTTTGGATATGCCTTATTGAGATCTGTGAAATCCACACAGTCCTCCACTTCCCATTCGGCTTCTTCACCAGCACTGGATTTGCAAGCCATTCGGGGTAGAACGATTCTTTGAGTAGCCCCACCTCCAACAACCAGTCTACTTCTTCTTTTAATGCTATCGCCCTTTCCCCACTTACTGGGCGGCGTTTTTGACGTATGCCCTTGCAATTCGGGAAGATATTCAAACGGTGACACATTACTTCTGGGTCGATTCCTATCATATCTGAATGACTCCACGCGAAAATATCAAGATTTACAATTAGGAAGCGGGTAAGACTTCCTCTCATTTCATCATCTAACTGGGATCCCACTCTAAAAACCTTGCTCGGGTCATTTTTATCAACCGGAATAGATATTGTGTCTTCGGCCGGTCCCGTCTTTTCGGCGGGCATAGGGATCCTGGGATCCAAATCGAAATCAAAGTCTCGGGGGTCTTCGACTTCCACTTTTGCATCTGAGGGCGCGTCCTCATGAGTGGGAGCATCCACCTCAAGACAGGGCATAGCTTTGTGCAACGTAGATGAAGAGGGCGCATCCTCATTTGGAGGAGCATCAACTTCAATTCCATTTTCATTCCTCAAGGGCACGTCCTTCTTTTGAGGAGCATCCACCTTGAAGTTATTCCCGAGACCTTGCAAAATCTCACTTCTCCCTTCCAACTTTTCCCCGTTAACCTCCTTCTGTATGATCTCCTCTGCATGGCTCACCACCACCTCTTCCACGCTACGGATCTTCGAAATATGTCCCAGCGTCAAAAAAGAGTTCCCAGAGACATAGGTTTCTTCCTCTTCGGGGCCTTCAACGAAATAGTGGGCATGGACCTCTCCACTTGGTTTCGTATGAATATCTTCTACATCCTCAAATGGGAGACCTTTCCCTTCATACCTTCTTCTACGGAATTCCTTGACAGCCTTGTGATAGCAGTCGCGTGACTCATACTGTGACCCTCTCAGGCTTCCAACTCTATTTGGCGTTGGGAACTTTATCATCAAGTGGTGTATCGAGGTTATCACCCTGAACGCTCGTAACCAAGGTCTGCCGACCAGCACATTGTGCGCGGAATCCTGATCTAGCACCTTGAAATCTATCATTTGAGTAACCGACAAAGCTCCTTCCCCGAGCGTGACGGGAAGCCTGACCGAACCCATGACTCTCACTGCTTCCCCAGTAAAGCCATAGACGTGCGCATCTTCGAAATACATGTCGCTATCTGGGAAACCCAGCTTTTTGTAGGTGTTGTAGTACAAGATGTTTGTAGAACTTCCATTATCCAAGAAGACTCGATGTACGTTCATTGCCCCAATAAGCATGATAATCATCAGCGCATCATTGTGAGGATGATGCACCCACCTAGATTCTTTTTCCTTGAACGTAATATCAGCGGACTCTCCCTTAAAGACCTTCGGGGGTCTATCTTCCAAGCTGTGGATGTTGGTGAGCGGTGGATGTCGCGCTTCTCTCGCGTTTCTCTCCAGTGCTCGATTACTATCACCAACGAAAGGGTGTCCTCCAAAAATTGCCCAGATACTGCCAGCCCTCTTAAACTTAACCTCTGCTATTTTCTCAACATCCTCCGCCCGCGGGGGCTGTCTTTCATCCTTACCCTTGTCATCAAGTCCCCTGCGTAACTTTACCTTGTCAATCCATTCTCCCAGGTATCCAGCCTTGATCAATTCCTCAATCTCATCCCGCAGGTGACGACACTCATGGGTGTCATGGCCAGTAGACTCATGGTAGTCACAATACTTCTTTTTATCTCTGCTCTGCCATGAAGTTAGACGGTCGGGCTTCTTGAAGATTCCTCTATCCTTATTTACCTCGAAGATATGATCAATGGATGCCCCCAGTGGTGTATAATTGCTGACCCTTCTCTCGTAGTTCGACGGTGGACTTCATTCTCTCTGCGAGCTCACAGTGTTCACCCTGTTAGGGCTTCTGGCATTTTGCCGATAATCTGGGCTCAAGGATCTGTCCCTTCTCTTGGATCGCCCCTTGGAGTTATGGGTATTGTCATTCTTTTTTGTTTCTGCAAGCGACTGCTCGATTGCTTTGAACGACTCCGCCTGCGCAAGCACATTAGCTAGTGACACTGGGTCCTTCCCTTGCAGGTGCTTCCAGAAATCCGTCCCACACGCAACCCAGCTATAAGCAGTATTTTCAGTGTTTCATCAGTTGCACCCCTCACCAAAGTGGATTCTGCATTAAACCTCTTGAAATACGAAGTCAAACTTTCTCCTTCCTTTTGTTTCACATTAGCCAGCGTGGCAACAGGTGGTGCGTACTTCACCGCGGCTTGGAATTGTGTCAAAAACAAAGTTTTCATCTGTTCCCAGGATGTGATCACACCTGGACCAAGTTTTTGGAACCACTGCTGAGCGCCTTCTCTAAAAGTGGCTGCAAGGAGACGGCATCGAGCCAAATCATGTACTTGATATACGCCCATTTCAATGTTAAAACGCCCTAGGAATTCCACAGGATCAGAGTTCCCATGAAAACGTAAGTCATTGGTTGTGTTCCTGTATCCTGCGGGTAATTGCGCCTCCCTCACGACAGCAGCAAAAGGAGAAGGAGCTTGCGCAGTCGCCGTTACTCTTCCTCCCTCAAGATGGTTGAGCAACCTCTTGAGGTCGTTCACATTAAACGTCCCTACCACATGAATGGTTTGAACATTAGGCTGTTGGGGTTGCTCAGCGACTTGCTGAAATTCCCCTTGATTGCCCCCCGGGTGTGGCGGAGGATCTCGCCGCCCCTCGCCCTGAGGCTGCGGCTGTGGCATGTTACCATTTTGGTTTTGAATATTTTCCCGCACGCGAGGTTCATCTTGACCGCGTCGCGGAATTTCATCATTGTTCTGCATTCTTACTTGAATTCGCCCGCCCACCTGGTCATGAGGACTGTGGGAAGCACTGTGGGAAGCTACGGGAACAACGGCGGGGGCTTCTCTAGCGGAGTGTGCTCCACCTCTCCTACCATTGTAGGGTGCTCTCCCATATTGATATCCCATTCATCCTCGTCCATTCCTCTGATATCCCCGGTAGTCATTCCCGGGCCTTCCTCGCGGAGGGGCACGCTCGTGATTGCGGTGCCGCGTCCCGTCATCCCTTTGGAATGCGGGGGGCACACGCGTCGTGTCACGGGGCCTCGCTTCTCCGGCGTTTCCTTCTTTTTGCCATTCCACCAGTAACATCCTCAAATCGTCGTCTTCCAATCTTATGCCAAGTCTCCTTTTCAAGGCTGAAAGATCCCTTCCTTCCTCGTCTTGACTTTGAGTGTTCTCCGCACGACGACGATCGTCCATTGTACGCCCAGACCTATGTGGGTGTGGCACTACCTGGTTACCCAGGCGAGGCCTTTCTCTGCCATCAGTGCCTTCATCCGCAAGCTCCACAATAGGCTCTACATCATCAGAGTACTCCAAGCGCCGTGGAGTGATTCACGGGTTTTCCCCACTCCCCTGGGTATCTTCTTCAACTACAGGGGCTTTTCCCAAGGTATGACCGTGACGGGGGAAACGACGACCTCTTCTCGTCCTTCGACGCTCCACCGTGTTCAGTCTTGAGTTAAAACTGTTAAGAGTATTCCCCATGCGATATAATTGCTCCAAGATATCAGCGTTGCTGATGAGAACTGGAGGTGTCCCCCCCACATCCGGAGCTCTTGGTGGATCCACCATATTTCTGGGAACGTAAGGTTCATGGCGAGTATAGCGCCCCCCGCCTTCTCCTTCAGACCTGCTGTCACTTCCATCATAAGAACTTCCATCACGATTGTAAGACATCTTTTCCTCCTGAAGATTGCGACCTTAATTAGCACCCCCTCCTTCTAGCGCCAATTTGTTGACGGAGGAATCTGGTAACAATAAAGATTGAGGTTTCTCGCCGGAACTAAGATCTGTGACGGTGGTTCTTTGCCGAAAACTTAAGCGGTGTGTGGTTGATTGTGGTTATTTTAGGCTGAGATTGATCAGAGTAAGTGGTGGCTCTCTTATCAGCTCTCAACTTCTTACCCTCTCAATGTGCCTACGTACCCTTTATATAGGGATCAAGCCTGACGTAGTTCTCGTAGAACAAGAAGTCTAATGGACTTAGACTTCTTATTCCTAGGTCCAGCAGAAGCCCATCCAAAATCCGTCTTTCGCTAGCTTTAGGAATGTCCGACTATGAGGCTCAACCGCGAAGGCCCAAGGCTCATCCGTAATCGCAGGACTTCACGGATAATGCATCTCCCTGCGCAAGGATAACACTCCGCTACAGCTATCTCCCTTGATATACGGACGCAGGTATAGCCACGGTTCACCCCAAGTGCCAGACGCGTCCCTGTCCCCCGAATGAGGATAACCCACCAGATAGCAGGACAGGTGATCCCAAGCTCTTGGGTGCAAAGTGCAGGATGACTCCAAAGTTCTCCAACGAGGACACCCGTTGAATGCAAGAACAGAGTTCTCAAAGCACACACCAAAGTTAACCCCACATTCCCAACGAGGACACCCGTTGAATACAGGAGGAGGCCTTCAATCATCAGGTATACCCCTGGAAGCCTTCAAGCTTTTCACGGACATCCCCCTCATTGACCGTCTCAAGGAGGGAATTCTTCAAAGAGTACCTGCAACAAATACGTTAGTAAAAATAACCTCCATTGCTCCTCTCCATACAAGCTTTTCCCTGAAGTCCCCATTGAGAGCACAAAGATCAATCACAGGACGCGTCCTAACCTCTTGGGCGCGCCCTTCCATTCATAAATCCAACCCCGTTTCTTCATTAACCATTCCTTATAGCATGCCAAAGTACAGGACGCGTCCTAGTGGAGACAAATGCATCCTCCATCCTCCATTGCCGCAATATCACATTTAACAAGCAATTTTTCCAATGTTGACGCGTCAACCGTAATTGGGCGCGTCCTAGTCTATGCTTCGCCACCACCAGACAATAAAATATCAAATCAAGGTAAGGCGCGTCCTATAGGTAAGACGCGTCCTAATCTTCCACAACGCAGTACCGGGTTTGACCGTATGTAAGCCGTATTTGACCCGAGTCAATTCAATGTCAAATTTTGGGTATAACAGACTATTTTAATGGGTGAAATTATTATGAGTACAAAAGCCCATCAATATTATAAATAAGAAACCGTCAAAATATCTTGAAATTCTAGTTTTTTGTAAGTACTTAACAAATGTCCATTGACCTACAACAAAAACTCGTTTATCTAATAAGAAGAGCTGAATGAGATCATTTTATATAATTGTAGAACATTCTGAGCCACGTGTTGTATGCTGAGGCGTGAAAGCATTTGTCTTTAATAGGATATAAATATAAATGTACCTGCAAGGGCCTGAATGGGCAGAGTATTTCAATGACTGCTAGTACAAGACTGACAATACTTTTGTACACCAGGGTGTAATTATGATGTAGTATATAGCTTATCCTTACACATTGATAAGCTCTTTTTTTGTTTGAAAAAACATTGATAAGCTATCTAGACACACATTGATCAGCAACACTGCATCCATAAAGGCTGATAAGAGCTATTAAAATACCCAGTAATTAGTTGCCAATTGAGACAAGATAATTGAATAGAGTTTTTCAGTTTTACCATAATTTTACAAAGGCCACAATCTCATAATATCATTTATACTTGTATTAATAAAAAAATTATTATAATTTAACAAATATCAGTTCTAATATCCTGTATTTATTTGAGTAAAGTAAATTAAATTAACAGAAAATTAAGAGAAAATAAATTAAGAGAAAATTGTGGTGTATTTTTACAAAAATATTTTCTGATACAACTGTTGATAAACCAACCTTTATGTAAACTAGGCAAGAGAGAACAAAAGTTCGTTGTGATTCTTCACACATCTCTCTTTCCCGCCTCTCTCTCTCTCTCTCTCTCCCTCCCTCCCTCCCTCCCTCCTCTCTCCCTCACTCATCACTCATCTCTCTCTCTCTCTCTCATCTCTCCCTGTCACACACCATGAATGATGATGGTGCTGAGGTCATTGACATTCCTCAAGAAGATGTTCTTGAAGTTGAACCCCCTTGGGTAAGTTGTTTTTTTTTTGGTTTTTTAGTACGTTATATGCATTTCCATTTTGGGTTTAACTTTCTTGATTTAGTGGACCAGGTTTTTTATCATCATGATGAACATTTGGACCCAAATGAGAAACTGGGTATGAACACAAACTTTCTTTATACATTTTGATTACTTTAATGAAGTATATATATTATTAGTATAGATAAAGGTATTTGGACTAAATTCTGAAGATGTGCTCTGTATGACTGTATCCATCTTTTGTGTTGTTTTTAATTTTATATAGTTGACTGCTAACTGTGCGGATATGAGGACCCGGCTGGGCAATACAGGCCACTTTCTGAGTGGGGTAGAGAAAATTACAATGACTTCAACAATTGGGTAAGTCAAAAACAAGTTAATACCATCACTGCCCTGTGCCTTGTGTGTTAGTAATGGAGGGGGATTGTTTTTGGCTGTGTGTTGGTGTATGCTATGACTTGGTGACTTATGGTCTGTTTCTTGTTTCTTCTTTTTTTTTTAGTTTACTACACAAGTATGTGTGCCTTGTGTGCTAGTAATGGGGGGGGGGGGGGGTTGTTTTTGGCTGTGTTGGTGCTATGACTCGGTGACTTATACTCTGTTTCTCGTTTCTTCTTATTTTTAGTTTACTGCACACCGGGTCGAGGCGAGGAACCGTGTGGGTAATTCATGGACTGAGATTGAAGCGGGGGCTAATGAGAATTTTACTCTTTTCGTAAACTGGGTAAGCATCCGAATTGATCATGTAGGTTTCAATGCTTAGAGTATAAAATGCAAGTTTTACGGATTTAGTTTATGTTAATGTCAGGTGCATAATCGGTTGGTGGCATTTAGAAACTTTTCATTCTTTGGGCATCTGTCTGCCAAATTTTCTGATGCGGATGATAGTTGGGTAAATAATTTATCAATTACCCTTGTTTACAAAATATTAGTTCGCAACTTTTTGTTGGTTTCATTAGCTTGCTTTATTTTTGTTCTAATGTGTAGTTCACTTGGCGTGAGATAGCGAACGTTGCCCCTAATATATTTTCTCTAGTTTTCTCCATGGTTTCACTTCGTTATCCGGGTGAGAAGGATAATATCAAGTGGCTGAGAGTTTTAATATTGTGGTTATTGACGGCTTTTTACATTGCGTCATACATGCTGAAAGTTAGTGTGGACTACTCTGACGACCGTGCTTCCTTTATGCACTACACTGCCCCCACAACTTCCGGAGATAGAGTGTTCTATCCCAAATTTTTCCTGCACCTAGTTGGCATTCTTGTTTTAATCTCCACCATAGTCACCTCTGTTTATAACTGTCTTCCTAATAGTGACCCTTGGGGTATCTACGGAATGGGGATTACTACAGGGGTTTTGAGTTTGGTTTATGCTGTTGCTCAAACTTTTCGGTCCGACAAGAAAAATAGGCTTGTTCAAAGGGTTGGAGATCAGAGGCATGAGGTCGGGCTTAAAGTATGCACTGATACCCCCCTCGGGGAAGAACTGTCCTCCACGAGGTTGAACTGGAAGGTGAAGAAGAGGAGCCTGAAGGTAAACAAGAGGCTGACCAGGAAGGTGAAGAAGAGGAGCCTCAAGGTGAAGAAGAGGCTGACTCGGAAGGTGAAGAAGAGGAGCCTCAAGGTGAAGAAGAGGCTGACCAGGAAGGTGAAGAAGAGGAGCCTCAAGGTGAAGAAGAGGCTGACTCAGAAGGTGAAGAAGAGGAGCCTCAAGGTGAAGAAGAGGCTGACCAGGAAGGTGAAGACGAGCCAATAGTTGAAAGTGAAGCAGCAGGAAAGGAATAGTGTGAAGTTGTATTTGCTACTAGCAGTTATTTCACTTCTTATTGTAAATCGGAACTTTATATCTTAGTAGTGTAGTGACTTGTATTACAAGTCTGTTAACGAAGGTTCAAGGCTGTATGGTTACTTTGTTTTTTTAGATGCAAATGTGAGTCAATGACTTTTCTCTTATGATTTCCATAAAAAATGTCATTGTTTTCTTTATAATGTAATTTACTGTAGTTACTTTCTATATACATTCAAGGAATTAGCGACTAAATTACAGTTGTTGATTAGTATGAACGTAATGATTTGCTTTTTTACAAAAAATCTGATATTTGTAGCATTTTTAAGGTCATCTCTAGTGCCTTCAAATTCCATCACCCTGCTTAAATGTCGAGTATATTTTAACAGAGAAAAACAGAGCTGGTTTCCTAGGCTATTTTGATTTCCTAAAAGTACTGATATTTGTAAATTGATAACCTTTATTAATAAAAAAACCTTTTTTAAATGATACTATTAATTTTAGTTTCACCAATTTTTGATATCACCAATTTTTAGTTTTATTTGTTCATTCATTTCATGTATATCTTATAATTCTATTTTTGTACATTTTTTAATTTTACTAAATGTTTGATTACACCACATATTCACATTATACTTTTACATATATTATGATTATATTAAATTTGATTTTATACTTCTATATATATTATGATTCTACTAAACGAAGGCTTGGAATTGTTGCCGTGTCAATTGGTCAAATTCTACCTATAACTAAAACACAATAAGCAATAGCTGGAGCATATATGAAAAAAAATAAAAAAAATTATATTTAAAAAAACACAAAAAATGTAAATTTCGGATAACCGGGGGTGTAGCGCCAAATATTTGTGTGTTTTCATTTAAATATTTTTTGTGTCCTATGTAAAGTAAATAGATTATCGTTCTAGGTAGAGTATCGGAGACTCACTTCTCTTCTATTTCGCTAATAATATCAAAGATGAATTTGTTTTATTTATCTAACTATTAAATTACCTAGTAAACAAGGAAATTTTTGTGTGTAGACAATGAGAGAAAAATGTCAAAAAAACATGAAGATACACCGTAAACCTATGATACAATTCTATAATTTTTCTATATGTTATGAAAAATACCTATAATGAACTTGTCATGATACATAAAAAGATTAAAATAAATTACACACTTATACAATTAATCGCATGACCACGTAAAATAATTAATTGACTATACATATATAGCAATCACAAAACATATTTAAATGATCACATACATAATTAATTCAAACATCTCTATAAACATTGACGCATATATATATATATATATATATATATATATATATATATATATATATATATATATATATATATATATATGCACAATCAAAAATAAATCTCAGAAAATCAAAACTTATATTTTTCATAAAATTTAGGGCTTCAAAACAGCCACTCAAACATAATAATTTAATCAACTATAATTATAGTAAAGTTGATAAAATCATCAGAAGATTAAAATATGCTATAAAATGTAGAGTAAGAAGAATTATCTCGATATTGTTGATATTGAAATTTCCCGGCATTAAATCCTTGTACTTCTGCTCTTGGCTTTCTTCTTGGTACATGTACATGATATGCCTTAATATTATTAGTATTATATTAAGACTATTATTAAGAAGGTGATTTATTTACTTAATTTGCCAACCTCCTCAAATGAGGTTGTTGTCCTATATTTATATCAAATCCCAAATGGGCTATATCTTACATGGGCCTTCTTGGGCTTTACATTATATTGCTTAATTATCCTAATTGCAACTCCTTTGGGTCGTGTTCTCTTGGGCCAACATTTGTCCCCCTCCTAGTTCGAGCAATATCTTTAGATTTGTTGAGTTGTTTCGAATTTTTGCACCTTGGTTGTTGGGGATAATGCGGGTACCTGAACAAAACTAGAGCAATGATAAGAATAAGTGTGTAAAAAAATGATAAAAATAAGAAAAATATAATTGCAAGGTTAGAAAAATGCTGAAATAAATTTGCCTCATTTATTTGCGAGTATGGCACGCATTTATTAATTTTTTTTTTGAATGTATAAGTATTTGTTTGTTTTTTTTTCCTCTCTTCATTTTTGGGTGGCGTTGATTGGAGGTGGCTGTTCGGTTGCTCTCCCTTTTGATAAAAACGCAGCAGTTCCCGGAGTTTGGCTACTTCCACATACCTGGTTCTTGATATACCGTGTAAGTTTTCTTCTTTTACTTTCACTTACACTTCTTTCTGTAATTCGATTCTTGTGTTGTTCTTCTGTGTTGCTTCTTGTTTTATTCACTCGTTTTTACATTATGGAACAATCGAGCTCCTCTTCTTTGCACACCGTATCTAATCGAGACCCTGGTAAGAGGCCTTTAGAGGAGGGCGATCAAGAATCTGCTCTTAACTTAAATAATTTGGAGATTCCTGATTTGGCCCAATGTGGCTCTTTCGATTTTTTAAATGAGGATGAATTTTTAAAAGATGTTCCTGTGGGTTCACTTCCTTCACCCCCTCTGAGCCCACGAACATTAGAGACTAGGAATCGAATTGCCGAGGAGAGTCTTCGACTTGGTATGGAGGAGTTTGGGGATATGCCTAGTTTGAATTATTTGAGTCATTTATTACCAAGGACCCGCCAGTAAGTAAGTTAAAGTCATATGTGGATCTATCGAACGGGTATCGATATCGGGTGTGTTAGATATATTTGATAATGTCATGGCTAATATGTTTTATGTTTAGCTTTCAGATCTTGTGTGAACAGGATAGATCAGTACTTAACTGTTGATCAGTACTTATACTGGAAGTCAGGACTTAAGGATATCAGTACTTATATTATCATGAGATAATCATCAGAAGATAGATATCAGAACTTAAGTGCTGAAGGACAATCAGATAAGGACAGTAGCTGATTAAAGGAAAGAAGATAGAGATAAAACATAATAAGAGATATGCATGAAGAAGGAATTCCGTGAAGAATGGAATACTTGGAATAGAAGATATCTGATTGATATATTTTAGGAAGCAGAATTATATTCCATATCAATTAGCGATTATCTTGTAACTGTGTAGTATATAAATACAGGCATAGGGTTTACACTATAAGTGTTATCATTATCGAAGTTATTATTCTTAATAACCCTAGCAGCTCTCGTGATATTTGTTCATCACTGAGAGGTAACAGTTCCATATTGTAACAGAGTTTATTGTTTCAATAAAGATTGTTTTCTGTTACTCAAGTTCTTTAAGTTCGATTTGAGTGTACTATACACTGTATTCACCCCTCTACAGTGTATGTGTGACCTAACAGGGTGCCAACGGCCGATGAGCGAGTGTGGATGATGCCGGAATTTGGGATGCATGAGATACCGATGATTCTGTTCCACTTCGGGCTCCGGTTGCCTATGTATCCCTTCTTCCTGGCGATGTTCAAGGCCATTGGTTGTGGAATTAGTCAATTAACGCCCAACTCTGTTGGTCAACTCAGCGGATTTGTTGCTCTATGTTGTGATAAGGATGTGGTGTCGTCGTTTAAGCTATTTTTCTCGATATACGCGGTTTGCTATCACGACGGACAAGTTTATTTTGATTGTCCTTATAAGAGGGTTAAGATTATTAGTGTGCGATCTTCCAATTCTGGGTATCACTCTAAGTGGCTATATGTCGGGGGTCCTGATTTAGAGTTTGTGAATCCTTGTGGGAGAGTTAATCAGCTTACTATCGATTATCTGAATAATATGGAGAAATGTGCGACGAGTTATTTGAATGGGTTTCAAGGGCTGAGGTCGGTGTATACGGCCTCTCAACCCAGTGATCCAGCAGAGAATCCTTGAAGGCGGGGAATGCCCCGTGATTGATGTACAAGTCTAAAATTTCTGCTACTATCCTTTGAATTTTAATGTCCCTTGATGATACTTTGGTTTTTATGTTTTGATGATATTCTGTGTGACGTGTTTTTGGAGGTCTTTCGGCCTTAGACATTCAGGATGTTTGTTTTAATCTCACTGATTTTCAGTTGACTTATTTAGTTATAACCTTGTTCGTTTAAATATTTTGCAATCTACTGTGCGAGAAGGTTGGGTCAATTCCCTAAGGAGTTGGTTTGTTCCACTTACAAGTTGACATTTTTTCTATAGGTAATATCCCGAGAACTTTATGTTGATTCCTGCTTTTGCTGTGACAGGAATATAAACGTGAAACTTTTCAATTACTTGGTGCTTTTTGGAGTTCATTACAACCTCATCCGTCCTTGAGTTTGTTCATGCAATGTTTAATTAGAATGTACAAGTAACTTGCATATGGAAGAACCATTTATTGTTCGTAATCTGGATCATTTCTTTGTAAGTTATTTTTTAACAGGATATAATAGGCGAATAATGAAGCATGATGCTTCGTAAAATAACTTAGAAGCTTTCATTATCATAAATAAAACGTCCCTCGATGGGGATCTCATAATGACCCTCATTGCATCGAGGGTTGGTTTTTGATATGACCGTTGTGGCCTTAAGGTTTCAAACATTACACATAAAAGCTAGTCACTGATAAAATTTCTTGTGGTGAATATAGTTCCACGCGTTCTTAATTGGTTGACTATCGAGGTGTGAGAGCTCATAGGTTCCCGCGCTGGCAACCTTCGACACTTGGTAAGGGCCTTCCCACGTTGGCTTAAGTTTTCCTGAAACGGAGGGCTGCGATGCTGCAGAATCTCGAAGGACAAGGTCTCCAACCTTGAAGCGCTTGTTTTTGACTTTTTTGTTGAAGTATTTTGTAGTCTTTTCCTGCTGCGCGATCATGCGGAGTCAAGATTCCTCTCTTATTTCTTCAAGCAAGTCATTGTGAAAACGCAAGCCCTCGAGCGTGAGGGAAGGGTTGAAGACCTCTACCCTTGGGGAAATTAGGCTTATCTCGACGGGCAAAACAACATCGATGCCATACGCGAGGTGGAAAGGTGTTTCACCTGTTACGCTTCGGGAAGTTGTCCTGTAGGACCACAACAAGTTTGGGAGCTCATCAACCCAGCAGTGTGGAATTTCTTCAATTCTTTTCTTTAATCCTTGTAGGATGGTTCTATTCGTCATTTCTGCAAGGCCATTGGCCTGTGGATACGCAACTGAGGCCTTGATATGCTGGATTTTTAAATCGTCTAAAGCATTCTCAAATTGTGCCCCCACAAATTGCGTTCCATTGTTTGAGACTAAAATTATTGGGATTCCAAATTGAAATACCACATATTCCATGAAAAACTCAACAATTTCTTTCTCTCTGATCTTGGAAAGGGGTTTTTCCTCGACCCATTTCGTTGCATAATCCACTGCGACCACGATATATTGGCACTGGTTTTTGAATTTTGGAAAAGGTCCCACGATGTCTATCCCCTATTGATAGAAAGGACGGGGGCAATGATCGAGTTGAGCTCTGTCGTGGGTTGATGACTCACGTTTCCATGACGTTGGCATGCCTGACATTTTCGAACGTAATCTTCACAATCTTTCCGGAGTGTGGGCCAGTACAGTCCCTGCCTAATGATTTTAAGAGCTAAGTTATTTCCCCCGAGGTGTTCTCCACATATTCCTGTATGAACCTCGAGGATTGCCTGATCGGCTTTCTCGGGGCTTAGACATCGGAGCAGCGGTTCAGTTAAGGCGCGTCGATACAACACCGAGCCTATCGTGCAGTAGTTTCTTGCTTTAAACATGACCGAACGGGCTTCATTTTTCTCTGTGGGGAGCTTATTTTCAAGGATATATTTGAGAAAGGGCTTTCTCCAGTCAGGATTATTCTGAATGTGGTTGACTGCTGGTGCATCGATGGCTGGGGCTGTCAGGGTGTCAACATATATTGGGTCGAGATTGATTTACAAATTAGACGAAGCTAACTTGACGAGGGAATCTGCCCACTGATTTTTCGTCCTATCGACATTCGAGAGTTTCCATGAAGAGAATTTTTTGAGGAGCTCTTGTGTGATTGAAAGGTACTTGGTCATGTTCTCATTGTGAGTTTTAAATTCTCCACTTATCTGTTTGGCCACCAGCTGAGAGTCGCCAAATATATTGATAATGTGGACCTCGAGACTTGCTGCCAGCTTTAACCCTGTGATTAATGCCTCGTATTCGGCTACATTGTTTGTTGCTAGGAATTCGAACTTGAGGGCTTGCTGGATCTTGAATCCTTCTGGATTAATAAGAATTATTCCTGTTCCCCCTGAACTGGTGGTTGAGGATCCATCGATAAATAGTAACCATGGTCGTAGTTGATCCTTATCGGGATTTGAATGTTTGGCCCTGAATTGGCACTCTGCCACAAAATCTGAGAGGACTTGAGCCTTTATGGCGGTTCGAGGCTTGTACTCGATATAAAACTGGATTAATTCAATGGTCCATGCCGCGAGCCTTCCTGTCATGTCAGGCTTGTGCAATATTCTTTTGAGAGGTTAATTTGTCAACATGTGGATTTCTCTTTCTTGGAAGTAATGTCGAAGCTTCCTGCTGGCGATGATCAGGGCGTATACGAGTTTTTCAACCTGTGGGTATCGAGTCTCAGCATCTCGCAACGAGTGAATAATATAGTACACTGGAACTTCATTTCCTTCGTCGAACCGAACGAGGACGGCTGTAACTGTATCGTCGGAGGTCGATAGGTAGACACACAAAGCCTCTCCTGTGACAGGCCGAGTGAGGATGGGAGGATTTATCAAAAATGCCTTGAGCTCTGTGAAACTGGATTTTCACTTATTGTTCCATTCGAAGGATGTCGATCTTGAGGCCTTTTTTATGACGACAAATAATGGGAGGCAACTTTTGGATGACTGGGGAATAAATCTCCGAAGAGCTGATATGCACCCTGTTAGCTTTTGCAGATCTTTGATGAATTTTGGATCCTCCATTTCTAGAATTACCTTTGTCTATGCGGGGTCGGCCTCGATCCCTCTCTGTGTAACCAAAATTCCCAGAAACTTGCCAGAGGTAAGTCCAAAGGAGCATTTGCTAGGATTAAGACGCAAGTTGTGGCTTCAAGCATTCTTGAAGGTCTCACGGAGGTCGAGAGAGTGATTAACGGCGAGCTTAGATATTAGCATATTCCTCCCAATTTACGATCCAAAGATCGTATCCATCATCTGTTGAAAAGTCGCACCGGAATTAATCAGGCCGAATGGCATAACTCGATATCCGAAGACTCCCCTATGAGTAATAAATGTTGTTTGCTCCTAATCATGAGAATCCATTTTTATCTGGTTGTATCCCGAAAATGAATCCATAAGGAAAGGAGCTCGTTTCCTGCTGTGGCGTCGATCAGCTGATCGATGTTTGGGAGTGGGTAAAAATCTTTGGGACAAGCTCTATTGACATCCGAGTAGTCGACGCACATTCGCCACTTCCCATTGTTTTTCTTAACTAAAACGACATTGGAGATCCATGTAGGGAACTGGACGAGCTCGAAGAATTTAGCTTCGAGGAGTCGATCGATCTCTTGATCAATAGCTGCCTTCTTTTCATCATAGAATATTCGACGTTTCTGTCGTACCGGAGTGATGTCTTTGTTGATGAGAAGGGAGTGTCGTGCAATTACCTCGGGGATTCACGGCATGTCTTTGGGATCCCAGGCGAAGATATCAGCGAACTCACGAATAAGGCACGTGATATCTTTCTTTAATGGCTCAGGGAGATTTTTGCCGATCCTTGTAGTTTTCTCAGAGTTTCCTTCAATCACTTCAATTTCTTCGGTCTTCTCGACAGGAGAGCAAGAGTTGCTGGTAGGCAGATCAACGAGGGATCTGGGGTCGATATAGAGCACTTGATGAATGGTTTTTAGCACATAAATGCAACGAAAAATGTAAATTTAAATCTTAAAAATCGAAACTCTCCGCTGGATCCATGCGAAAAACAATATTTAATTTGTAGTTCAGTATGTTTACCTTAAGAAGCTTTACGTTAATGGAAAGATGGAGGTCTTGAATGATCACCACGTAGCCCGTCGCTGGAACGATCTACGCCTTGAAGGTATCCACATGAATGATCGCCCCGAGGATGGGTGTGTACTAGCACGTTCTTGAGGCCGCCTTCTTGCTCTTTTGATCTCTCTTCAAGCTGCTAGGGTTTATGTTTTATCAAATAAAACGTGTAACCCTAATGTTGAGTAACCAGCTCATCTAAAACGTTAAGGTATTAGAGGAAGACCCCAATAGGATCATATATTTAACACTCCCCCTCACTCGAAAGCCCATTTATGGGTCGAAGAGTGGAACACCGGCACCCATCTTTGGGGTATTAATTGCCTTTAATGTCCACAATAAATTGTGAGAATATTGAGGGTGGCTGGGAATCGAACCTTAGTTCTCCCGCCAGCCTAAGCTCTGATACCATGTTGAGTAACCAGCTCATCTAAAACCTTAAGGTATTAGAGGAAGGCCCCAATAGGATCATATATTTAATACCTAATTCTATTAGAAAAAGATATTATATAGGCAAGTGCTAATGGGCCTCCAACCCTAAACTTAATTTTAGAGTTATTATTATTAAATTCGAAATTTTAATTATTATATTATTAAGTCTCACATAATCATCTAATAACTTAATTTTGAATTTAATATTAAATTCGAATTTCCTATTTATTTAATTAATTAAGTCACACTTAATTATTAACAAATAATTTGAATTACTTACATTTAATTTAATCCGAATTTAAATTAAATAATCCTCCAATCATTCTTTGTGCGACCCTTTAGGTTATTATTACATTGGCAATAATTTTAAATCTAATTTAAAATCATAAATAATGAGCGGCATCTAGTAATACATCATTGTTACCCAAGTAATAATAATTAAATCGGTGATCAATTAAACCTTTCATGAATAATGTACAACTAGCATAATAACCCGTGCGAGGCACAAGTCATTTTCTAGAGTTTTTTTATGCATCATGCAATTATAATGTTTGTAGAGCAACTCCAACAATATCTTTATATAGGCTCTTGAGTCAAATTTTGAAGAAATGGAGATAAAATTTCTCCAACAAGCTCCATGTCCCCTCTATAACATTATAAGTTTCGAATGCTTACTCACTTTAGGAGTGAATATCTCCTCAACTATTATTATATTATATTTTTCTTACCCGTTATTTTATCTTTAATGAATGAATATAAACATGGTAGTAAATGTACGTTTAAAATGAAACGATTAAACTTAATCTGTAGAATGCTGTTAGTATGTTTACAAATAAAAAACTACAAATTAACATATATGTTGAATACATAGTTGACCAAAATCTTGAATTTTATTTAAATAAACTATATGTACTGCTCTATATTATTACTGAGTTCCCTACTAACTTACAATTAACTTACTCAAATTTAAAAGATAAAAAATGCATAACTGAAGTCAGAATGACTTTCAATCATAATATACAATAATGTAAAATTTACATTATTGTTAATATTAAAGTTGATTTTAATGAAAAATATTAGTTTTTGAACTTCAACGTTTGTATGTATGGGAAAATGTTAGTTTTTTTATTTACACTGCTGTTAACAAAGTAAGATTAAGTTATATGTATGTGTGTGTTAGCATGTAAATTATTGTATGTTACATCTCTTAGTAAATTATGATGGTTTCAATTATTTATATGCTAAATATCTAATTTATGTACATGTATAATCATTATTAACATCTAGTGAGATAATTGATCACTTAAATAACATGCATTTATAATTATTCAAAAATTAAAATTATGTAATAAATAAATTGCTATAATTTATATAAGGTATTCACATTATCACTAACAAACAATCCATATCTATTTTTTACGCAATTGGGTATCAATCATGGTTGTAACATAAAAATGAATTATATATTTTTAAGACTTATTATTGATATTCATGATTTTTTTCAAGAATTCGAAAGAAAAATTGTATTTATATCGTTATTTAAACCATTTTTAAGTTTCTTTCATTACGACTCTAATAATTTTTCATATAATAATTTGATAACATTTATACCATTCTTCTAAAATTAAAAAATTTCAGTTCGATAAAGTTTTATAAATATCAGTTGAACTGGTTAATTCCTTCAAATTATTGAACAATATATGTTTTTCCTTAAGTAATATAAAATGCATTGAATCAAATGCTACAATATAGTATAGATATAACTTTTATTTGAATAATTCAAAATATTAAAATAATTCAAAATATTTGTACAATATTATCTTGATCAATGAATATTGCTGATCTAAAAGAATTCTTTTTTAAAAGATAGTTTTTTTAAAGTGAAAAATGAAAAATAAATCGATTTAATATATCATCGTAGTTTCAACAAATCTAGTGAGATCTCATTTCAAATTTCAAATATTCTTAAAATTGGGACAAATCCCAAAAATAATAATACGTTACCAGTGAAGTTAGTAATTTTAATATAAATAATCACTTAACTTGATCGTATAAAGACCTCAAACACATTAATTTATATTAACATAAGATATTAAAAAATTTTACATTATTGGTAAGATATTCTCGCTGAGCTTGTAATTTAAATTTACTAAACGTAAAATGTGACGATGTTTTCCGGCCGGGTCATGTAGTCAAATTTCGAGTATTTTTTGAATAATGGGCCAAGTTCCAAAATGCATTGACTCATTATAATTCGAAATTATCTAAATATGTAATACCAATATAGATTATTTATATATAAGCGATTCTATTTTCAATATTTTTAAAAAAATTATATATGTACATTTTAATTACTTTTGATAATAAAAATATGTTAAAAGTATATGAGATATATTTTCAAACTAAAAAATGATTAATAAATAAGATAATAATCCATTTATGTACTATGCCTAATTTTATATCTGGAATTCAATTCTTTAAAATTAACTGTACAAATATTCAACTAACTATCCTTTTTTTGCGGAATTGAAATAAGTATATTTAAAGTTAAATAAAATATTCATTTAGCACACTTACATATTATGTGTATGATAAAAAATACATGTGACAATATGGTGTAGTGGTAAGAGGCTGTATAGTTGAATGAAATAACATGAGTTCGATTCCCACAAACCACATTTTTTATATGAATATTAAATACAGGGATAATTTAGTCTTTTCAATGAGACTTTTTAATCTCATGAAATTATACCCTTGTTCTCCTATTATATATAAAAGAGATGTAATATAATCCCTTTAGCCTTATATTATGGATCAAACTCGAGGCATGCATTGTGTCATCCCCAGTTAACGTTCAATCCTTCTTTCCTTGATTATTTGAGCACAACCATGTATTTTATAGTTTTACTCAATCAATAGGCCAATAATATCACTCATTTAATAAAGGAGGGCTAAATTCCATCTAGATCATTTATATTTCTCATATGATTCATAATCTACCCAATGTCTACTTTTATTATTACCCGGTCAAGGATAACTTTCAATAGTATCAAAGTATATTAATTCTCGTATAGAAATATAATGATTTCAGGTCAAATGACCAATACATCATTATCACTGTGAGATTAACTTATGACACTATAAACCTGTAGTATCTCACAATGGGTCAATCCAGCACCATGTATTTAATACATGTGCCTGTGTTTTGACATTAGTATCACCATACCTATGATCAATGAGATGTGATCATCAGCCAACAAACACACTAGTCTTAATGTATTTATTATCATCCCTTAACAATAATACTTGACTAGGGACCTTTAGGAATATCAATACTATTCTCATAATCTCATTTCTAAGTCACGTACTTAGAGATATAGATTTACATATCATATTCCAAGGACATTTATTAATCTAACATCTTATCGCAGAAAATAAAAATATAATAAATTACTAAAGAATTATACATATAATCATAATTAATAATCCAAATATTTCATAATATAAACATAATAGTGTTGTCTATAGGGCACAAACACTAACAATCTCCCACTTGCACTAGAGCCAATCACCCATGTATCTCATACCCATGGAACTAGTATGACCTTCGTGCTTTTGCTGCGACAAAACCTTAGTCACTGGGTCTGCAACATTATCATCAGTATGCACTTTACATATATGTATATATCCTCTTTTATTAATCTATCGAAGGAGGTGATATCTCCTAAGGTTGTGTTCACTTAGAATGAATGGAATGGAACAGGAATGGAATGAGATAGGGAATGGAATGAGACAGGAATGAAATAGTGATGGAATGGAATGGCCATTCCATTCTTATGTCTACTTGTTCAAATTTTTTCGGGCGGAATGGAATGAAATATTTTAATTTTTTTATTACTTTCGTTCCAATTGAATTGATATAACAATCATTTTTTTGATTTTTTATATAAAATTTGATTTTATACTAGTTATTGTAATTTCACTGTTACAATATCAATCGAGCTATCATCAACATGACCTTGTTATAATTCATATATCAATTTTTTAAAGAAAACAAAGATCAACCAATCACTTATTTTATTTTCGAGAAATGAAATAATTATATTTTAATAGCCAAAATTAAAACTGTACACCAATAATAGAAACTCATAATTTTTACACTAACTTTCGCATTTGCAAAAGGACAGAAGAAGTAAAACAAACCAAAAGTGAAATAAAAAACACCAATTCTAGATATAGAGGGACAAAGGTTACTGCAATACTGTGAAAACATACAGTTGCATGATTTAAAATACTAGGGATTAATGCAAAACAACATCCACAAGACCAGGTTACCGAGTCTAATTTCAGAACATGCAAATTCATAGAATAAGTCCAGGAGCCAAGTCTGCCAGCATAAATGAGTACTGAACACGCAAAATAAAACAACCATACTTGCCATTATATTTCACCAGAGAGAATAGCATCGACAAGTTTCTTCTTCTCTTCATCTGATGCTCCGAAAAAAATACCATCAAATTCTCGCTATCAGCTATTTTCTTTGTGGCCTTAATATTTTTTACAACATCAATGTCAGAAATCTTTGACAACTCCTCCATTAGTTTTTCTTTTTTTTCCAACTTCTGACTTTCTGCAGCAATAAGCAATCTTGTCGAACTCGCAAACTCGACTGCTATTACTTTAGTAGAACTCGCAAACTCAGCAACTATCAGTTTTGAAGCGTTATACATTGCTTCAATCATTGGATCAACATCAAATTTCCTTTTCTTAGAGCCTTTCCGACATGTAGACTCATCAGAATTCTGCATCATTGACTCATCATCAGGCAAGTTAGCGAGTGCTCTTTGAGTAGCAGTTTCATCTGCAATAATTTCTTTTCTGCCTCAAATGCACTATCAGCATGACGAGCTGTTACTCAGTCCTTTCCAAATATTGTTGAAAGATCATCAAAATGCAGGAATGACGTGCTCTTCCATTTTGCAGCCCCAGCATGTGCCTTTAAGACAACAAAAAAGACAACATAATAAGAGACTCAGAGAGTTCAAAAAATAAAAAAGTACCGTGTAAGCAGATATTAACTTATTGACATTTCAAAAGGCAGAAACAAACATTGCAAATAGGACTGTCCATGATCTATATGCTAGATGAGATCTCAACCAGGTTGCATTATGTAATTATTTTTCTCTGATTTGCTTCACCATTTCCATATTTCTTCTCTTAATATTCTGGATTCTCTGTCTTTTAATTCTATTTGTTTCCATAACTCATAAGGTAAAAGGTCTAAATTTCTTAGTACTTAATTCCTAAACTTATTAACATATTACTCAACCTTAGACAAAATCAGGTTACTAAATGAACATCCTGACTCTTACATATTTGACTATTTATACTACTTGATTTTAATATTCAAGAAGCAAAAGAACCTGAATCTAGTGAACTATTTTTTTGGAAATGAATCCAAGGTTTAGGGTCCAAAATCAAGAAAAAACACCAAAACATTCTAATAATTTTGATTGAGTACATGGTGCAAAGAGCAGAAAGCAGTAAAATCACTTTCAAATCTCAACTAAACCAGTTTCATGCACAAAGTTATATAATGAAAATATTGAAAGTATCTCCAAAATCAGAAATCTAAAAAAAACAAATATATAGCAAGTAATTAATGGGATCATATCTCTTTACTAATTTACACTGGTACGCAACCCTGAACAAAACAAGCAATTAATAATAACAAAACAATACAACCAGACATAGATCACTAAAATATATCCTGCAATGAAAAATCTCTGATAATATATTTCCTACAGTGTAAAATGAGTCAGCTGCAAAGCAGGTACACGAAGAACTGTTGCATGTGCAAGGATAAAAAAAAGAAGCAGGAAGATTCAAATCACATTATTAATGATTGAGGCAGTAACATAACAAGATCCAACTTTAAGCCCTTCAAACAAATTAACTTTTTCTTCCTACTCTTTTGCAATGGAAAACATTTAACATAATTTATATCAAAAGATTGTAGAATAATAAGAATATATAATTGTATACAAGAAATAATCAAGAAATAAAAGTACAAGAAATTCAAGAAACCCAAATGGGTCAGTGTAAATCTAACTAAAATGAAAAAAGATGAAAACTTTGAATCAAAGAAAATGAAAATAAAAAACGGGGAGTAAAAAGAGTAAAAAGAATTATATAAATGTATATTTAAACTTTGGGAGTGCTGCTACTTAATGTGATACACTGAAATTCTACTTGCTAGTTGGTACCATTTTCATTATATTTAGTTATGATTGATGCCTAAGATTTTTTGTTGTTCACACATGTTAATAACTATTACTTTAAGCCAAGGCCACATTGACCTACTCGAGATGATTAAATTTATGAATATGATTCCAGACTATTAATTTGACACAGCAAGAGCTCGGTGCATCAAACTTTGCCAATTTACATTATTAACATTGTCACAATATATGTTAGTATTGATAAAAGAGAAGCTACATATGGAGATAAAACATACATATCTAGTTTCTCAAGTATTATTACATAATTAGTAGTACAGAAGGAAGAAGCTATTGTTGTACACCAAAGCTATAGTCTAAAAAGCAATAGAAGAAATGAATGCTTGGTAACCAATGTGATACACCAAAGTGAAATACACAATCATTCAATGTAAAGGCTTTGTGATTTTTAATTTTACAGTTGCGTAAATTAATATCTTTAAGCACAAAAGTGGTTACTGTCCGGTAATATAAACTTTAATAATAGTAATACAGAATAACTCTCATTGTCAATGCCGTATAGGTGGTTTTCTCGTGTGAGAGAATCTAGTTAAATTATAAACATACCTTAATGTACGAATCCCATACATCTTTTGGTGCCGTAATAACTTGACTTTCAGGGTCCCAACCGAATCCAGATGTGCTTCCAAATCTTAGGTCATACACAGTGGTGAAGTCCTTCTTGAGTGTCTTTAGTCGAGATTCAATGTGCAACTTTCCTTTCAGACCTGAAGCAGGGATTTTGGTATTTAATGAGCTTTCCAGAAAAGCTAGATATCCTGGCTTGAAATCATTCTCTGCTTTATATGCTCCATTGTTCACCAATTCTAGAAGAGATTCAATCAGTGTTCCATCTTCATTTTCGGTCCATTTCCTCTTATTCTTTCATGCACTTCGTTCTACGGTGTCAACTCTTGATTCCATACCTGCAAATTACTAAAAATATACAAAATAATTTCTGGTCAATCATTTGACACCAGAAATATCATCTTCTGGGCAATCAATTAAAAATTGTATTCCATACATTTAAAAAGAAACCAATCTAGCCACTAATATTTGTAGTGCAGTAAGAAAATATTCTGAAAATCACAAAGGTATCCAAATCCAAAAGGGATATACTTAATTAAACATTGAATTAGCAATATTTCACTCATTAAGTACAAGTCACAAATCAACATCACTATTTAACTCCACCGATTAAATATTGAATTAACAAGATTCTCTCTAAATGCTGTCCACTCATTAGAAGCACCAATAGTTGTAATATGTTCTCCGACAAACTCATGTTCATTTTGTGGCTCATTTTCATCCTCGCTTCCTTCCTTATCAAACTCGATCTCAGCTTGATCAAACGACATCTCAGTCCTTATGTAATTGTGAAGAATGCAACACGCCAAGACAATCCGATTTTGTGTCTTTACGGGATAAAATGATGGACTTCTGAGAATTGACCACCTCTTTTTTAAGATACCAAAGCACCTCTCAATAACATTCTTAGCCGTCGAGTGCCTCATATTAAACTATTCACGAGTGGAGGTGGGCCCATTCTCATCATCCCAATAATTCAAATGATACCTAAGCCCTCTATAGGGTGCCAAAAAGCATTCCTCATTAGTATATTCGGCATCTACTAGATAGTAGGTACCTTCATAATAATACGAAAATTATGTCATTTAAAGTTGTCTTTTATGTATTCAAACAAATAACAAAAATGTAATTAATTACCACTTGGGACAATTAATCCATGTCTATGTATGACATCCCTAAGAACTCTACCATCTGCAGCTGAACCTTCCCAACCAGTCAACACATACTGGAATAGTAAATTTGGTGAACAAGCTGCAAGAACATTTGTTGTAATTTCACCTCTCCTATTTCTGTACTTTGGTCTCTCTTCAACAAGAATAATCATCTTAATATGTGTCCCATCCAAGGCTCCCAAACAATTCTATAAGGAAATTGTTATAATGAATTAATCATCAACATACATGATATGAAAATAATACAAAATTATTATATATTGAGTATACCTTAAAATACTTCCACTTATGATCGGTTGAATTGCTTTGAATCGATTTAGGTTTCTTGAAATAATCTCCTTGCAATCTCAAAACCCTAGTTAATACCTCATGAAAAAACATACTAATCGATTGTTTGGACCTTTGAAAGTGGGTGTGAATACCTCGCATTTTTGCGTGGTTTCCTAATATATGTAAAAACATTACAACTTTTTCGACTATATCAACTTGCTTACTTTCTTTTACATAACCTCTAGACTCCAATATGGAACACAACTTATAAAATGACCTTTTACCATCCGAAGGTTTTCAAGACAACTAGAAGGACTTTCATGAATTAACCTATACATATATTGTCTTCTCTCCAATTTCAAAATAGTATATCGTTCCCTCACAGTTTTCTTCTTCATTAAATATATTAGTTGAAAAATCATATTAACCGATACAATCATTCGCATCCACATTGTGTATATTAATATAACCTTTTTCTTTCGAATATGTTGAATTGTACTTAATGGAACTCGCGCCATCAGCTGTTACATTTAATTAAAAATATGAAAAATATCAAGACACAATGACAATTTACACATAATTTTGCTTAAATGTAACACATGATAATACTTCCGGTGTTAAAGCACATCAAAATCCGTATAAATAAAGCTGAACTTTTAGTAATTTATTGAGTACCCTAGATCTTATACCAATTAAAGAGCTAAAATCAGTTTATATATATATACAAAGAAGAACAAACAAATGGCAGAGAGTAGCTTTAACACAGATAAATGTATACATACATATATACTACATATACACACAAATATTACATATCTAAAAAATTATAAAAAATCGAGCTAATTATTGAAATTCAATTGAAACTAGGGTTTGAAATTGAAAACGTACTTGATTATAGGTTTGAAGATGATGAAATAGAGGGGAGGCGATGAGCTGAGACGATATGTGTGAGGCGAGATGCAAGAATTTGAAATCGCCGAAGAAACGATAAAGTCGTGCTTCGATCGGAATGAAAATATCCTGCATGTACTGAAATAAATAGTTTGGGAGGTTTAGTTGGACATTGGAATGGGCTCAGAATGACTCATTCTATTCCCTGGGCCCAAGCAAACAACTTATTTTTATTCCAGTAGGAATGGGCCATTCCATTCAGGCCCAAAATCATTCCATTCCACTGAAGTGAACACAGCCTAAGTATATGCTTTGTCCGGGAATGGGACCTTGGTTTTTTAGCCTGCGCGATGGCTCCATTATTATCACAGTAAAGATCAACTGGATCTGTGATCGATGGAACCACACCAAGTCCCGTTATGAATTTCTGAATCCAAATAGCCTCTTTGGCTGCTTCACTGGCAGCAATATACTCAGCTTCCATTGTAGAATCAGCTACTGTCTCTTGCTTTGAACTCCTCCAGCTTACAGCACCTCCATTAAGGCAAAACACAAAACCTGACTGAGATACTGAATTGTCTCTGTTTGTCTGAAAGTTGGCGTCAGTGTAACCCTTTACAACCAGCTTCTCATCTCCTCCATACACCAAGAATAAATCTTTATTCCTTTTTAAGTACTTAAGAATATTCTTGACAGTTGTCTAGTGAACCTCACCAGGATTAGACTGGTATTTGCTCGTCATGCTCAAGGCATACGAAACATCAGGACGAGTAAATATCATCGCATACATTATAGATCCAATTGCCGAAGCATATGGAACTTTGCTCATACGACCCTTATCATCTAATGATTTAAGGCAGTTGTCTTTTGAGATCAATATCCAATGAGATATTGGGACATATCCTCTTTTTGCCTCTTGCATCCCGAAATGATGCAATACTTTGTCAATGTATGTACTCTGACTTAGGCCGATTAATTTCCTTGATCTATCTCTATAGATCTTGATCCCTAATATATAGGTAGCATCACCTAAGTCCTTCATCGAGAAATTATTTCCCAACCAAGTCTTAACAGCCTGTAGAGAAGGTATATCATTCCCTATTAGTAATATGTCATCTACATATAGTACTAGGAATGCCACATGGCTCCCACTAACCTTCTTGTAAACACATGGTTCATCTTCATTTTGAATAAAGCCAAATTCTTTGACTATTTCATCAAAATGACGATTCCATCTCCTTGAGGCTTGCTTAAATCCATAAATAGATCGAAGCAACTTACAGACCATCTTAGCAAACTTGGGATCGAAAAAACCCTCAGGTTGTATCATGTATACATCCTCTTCAAGGCTCCCATTTAAGAAATCGGTTTTGACATCCATTTGCCAAATCTCATAGTCGTAGTAAGTAGCTATTGCTAGCAAAATCCTGATGGACTTGACCATAACAACTGGTGAAAAGGTCTCATCATAGTCTATACCATGAACTTATTTGAAACCTTTTGCCACCAGTCGCGCTTTATAGGTCTGTACTTTACCATCCATGTCAGTTTTCCTCTTGAAAACCCACTTGCATCCTATAGGTTTTACCCCTTGAGGTGAATCAACTAAAGTCCATACTTTATTTTGATACATGGATTCCATTTCAGATTTCATGGCCTCTAGCCATCTCTCGGAGTCTGGAATGTTCATAGCATCTTGGTAGGTAAGAGGCTCATCATTATCTATGAGCATTACATCATCATCTTGAGTCAAGAGAAATCCATAATATCTCTCTGGCTCATGACGAGCCCTACTAGATCTACGAACAACCTGTGTTTTCGGAACATGAACATCTTGATGTACTTCCTGCCCATTTTCCAACTCTGGTTCAATATTATTTTGTATAACTCGATCTTCATCGAGATCTATAGTCCTTCTACTAATTTTCTTTAAAATTTACTCTCTTTCAAGAAATACAGCGGTTCGAGCAATAAACACTTTGTTCTCGGTAGGATTATAGAAACTATACCCTTTAGTTTCTTCAGGATATCTCACAAAATAACATTTATCCGGTTTTGATCCCTGCTTGTCAGACACCAAGCATTTCACAAACGCTTCACATCCCCATACTTTCATAAAAGACATGCTGTGATGTTTCTCAGTCCACATCTCATATGGAGTCTTTTGAACCGATTTAGTTGGAACTCGGTTTAGTGTATATGTAGCCATTTCTAGAGCATAACCCCAGAAACTTATTGGAAGATCTTCTAGACTCATCATCGATCGCACCATGTCCAAAAAGGTACGATTTCTCCTCTCAGAAACTCCATTCCATTGAGGCGTTCTAGGAGGATTAAGTTGTGATACGATACCACACTCCTTCAAGAAACCTTTAAACTCGAGGCTTAAGTATTCTCCCCCATGATCTGATCGTAGAACTTTTATACTTTCCCCTGTTTGCTTTTCCACTTCAGCCTTGTATTCTTTGAACTTTTCAAAAGAATTGGATTTGTTCTTCAAAAGATACACATATCTATATCTACTGAAATCATCAGTAAAAGTAATGATGTAGTAAAAGCCACCTCATGCCATCGTGCGCATTGGACCACATACATCATTATGTATAAGTCCTAATCGTTTGGTGGCCCTTTCACCTTGTCCGGTAAAAGGAGATTTAGCCATTTTGCTAATGAGACAAGATTTGCATTCTTCGTATGATTCAAAATCAAACTTATCCAAGTAACCATCTTTATGTAATTTGGAAATGCGTTTCTCATTTATGTGACCTAAACGACAATGCCAAAGGTATGTTTGATTTGAGTCTTTCATCTTATTACTTTTATTATCATTATTTATGTTATAGACAGGAGTATCTATATCAAGAACATATAAACCATTAAACAAACCTGCAATCCCGTAGGTAACAATATTGAATGAAAAGGAACAACTATTGCTCTTAATCAAAAATGAAAAACCTTTCTTATCCAAACAAGAAACCGAAATAATGTTTCTGCAAATCGGAGGCACATAAAAATAGTTATCTAGTTCTAAAACAAGCCTAGGGCAACGATAAACGATAAGTCCCTACAGCTAAAGCAGCAACCTTTGATTCATTTCCAACTCGTAGGTCGACTTCTCCCTTCGCCAATGTCCTACTTCCCTACAGTTCCTGCACATTTATACAAATGTGAGAACCACATCCATTATCTAATACCCAAGATGTAGAAGTAGACAAATTGACTTCTATAACATAAATACCCGAATCAGAAGCAGTAACAACAACCTTCTTCTTCTTCAAATCCTCCAATTAAGCATGACAGTTCCTCTTTCAATGACTTGGTTTCTTGTAATAGTGACAATCACCAATCTTTGGAACACCACCTTTAGGCTTCAAAGCCTTGGTCGGATCAGGTTTCGGATTGACATTCGATTTAGATCCCATCTTCCTCTTGCCTTTCCATTTACCCTTTCCTTTGGCCTTCCCCTTATTCACCATCAATATGGGAGCAGGGGTGCCTTCTGAACGTTGGTCTCAGCAGTTTTCAACATAGCCAACAGTTCGGTGGGGTTCTTATCTATCTCATTCATATTATAATTCATCACAAATTGAGAACAACTGTTGTTTAAAGATTGCAAAATTAGGTCAATCTGGTGCTCCACAGCAATCGGGGCACCCAACTTGGCAAGGTACTCAATATACCCAATCATCCTTAAAACATGCGGTCCAATCGGATCACGTTCTCCCTGCTTACATGCATGTAACAATTTGAAAGTATCAAACCTCTCCTGATAAGCCTATCCTTCAAACATACGTTTAAGGTGCTCAATCATATCATAAGAATCCATATTCTCTTGTTGTTTCTGAAGTTCAGCACTCATGGTCGCTAACATGAGACATTGAACATCTGTGTCATCATCGATATATTTCTGATAAATATTATATTGAGCACAGGATGCTCCTTCAGGGAGAGGTGCATGGCGAGGGATATCTATGATAGATGATTATTAAATTATGTTCAAGTGATTATTCATATATATTCAAAATATATATCTCCCACTATTTTTTCAAATTAATAGCCCTAACTATTAATTCGGAAAGAGTATCTTTTATATACTTTCTAGTGAGCCAAGCTCCAAATTTTCACAACGTTTTATTTCATCTTTGGCTTTACTCCGAAAACATGATTCAATAAGGTAGACAACATTTGTCAATTATATCAACTATATAACTTTTGGATAGATTAGTGGAATAACATTTATTCTTATTTATCCAATAAATCTCACCAAACTCTATGCCTCTAAGTTCACAATCCTATTATGGTAACCTAGTTAAGTTAAAACCCAAAGGTCTAACAAGTATCATATACTTCAACACGCCGTCCCACGATAGATGGGAGTACTTCGCTCTGGTGAACCCACTCCTTATCGATCTAGGGGTTAACGTGTTGGACATATTGGAAGGCATCTAAATAACTTAATATAAACATTAGGGTTTTGTTAGTATTATAACGCTCATGATCCCATCATAAAGAGATTCCCAAATTTTCCTTGAATAAAATACTTCAAATCAATACTCGTCAATGGTTTGATTTCCATGTAGTAGATGAGTCACATCGGTCTCGCTTAAAACCCACAGCCTTACAAGTTCTATGAACCCGTTGTTGACAAAATCGCCCCATGTCGGAAATAAAGAAGATTTGTATTTCATTTCGTGTTTCATAAACACGCGAATCTCATAATTGTTTATAAATTTTAAAATCTTGAGTCGTTACAGATTTTATCTTGTTTAGGCATGGTATGGGTGTTAGGTCCCAATTTGTTTGTAGAAGGGGGGGTTGAATGCAAACAATACCGTTTCGTCAAATAAAATGCGGAATAAAATTGTGAAACAAAATTCAAGTTAAATAAAACTTTTATTAAACTTGAAAGGTGTTACAACTACGGTATCGATTACAAGGGATTAATCTCAAATCAATTATTACAAATTTAGAATAAATTCGACATGAACTTTTTCTATTTTTGTAATTAAAAGATCAAATGCTAAAAGCGATTTGAGATTAAGTTCTAGGGATTTTAATCCGCTAGATTGATATACAAGAACAAGATAAGTAATTCTAGTGGTTTGGATTTAACATTAACAAACTAGAATATTTGATCTTGAATAAGCAGATGAATGATGAAATATTTTCTTTTGTCTTCTGCTGTGTTTTTCTCTTGTTCTGTATTGGTTGCTCTCTTGATTGCTGAATAAATTATTATTGGATGATATTGTCTTCTGCTTTCTTTTAAACAATCACAGCCGAAGTTATTGAACTGGTGTGACAATCTATTTGAGCTAGAAGGACTTTCGGTGAGACAATCTATTAGAGCTAGGAAGACAATTAAAATGAACTAGCAAGACTTTCGGTATGACTATTGATTGTCATACCGATTGTCATATTAGTTCAAACTAAATTGTTCTACTGAATTAATAAGTGATTTTAATCTAAATAATAATTCTATCAAGACAATCAACTGAATTAGCATGACATTCGGTATGACTATCAATTGTCATACCGATTGTCATACTAGTACAATTACTTGTCTTTTTAGAATTAAAACAGATTTTAACCAATTAAAATTCTGTAAATCCTTAATATTAATTCTAAATTAATTAATCAATTTAATTCAATTAATCAATAAATTAATCCTTGCAGATATAATTTATTTTCTTAATTAAAATTATATGACTTAATTAATTAATAGAGAATTAATACTAACCCTGAGCAGCATCCATTCTTCTGACAATCTTCTGAAAGTCACTGAGACTTATGAATCAATTCCGCCACTTCAATGCTGACACTCGATGTACTGTCTGGTTCATGAGTGACTAACTTTCGTGACGTTTCTTCATGTCTTGACTTTGTTGTTCTCATTGAATCCTTGTAATAAATGATACCTTGACGAGATCTCTGTCACTTGATTAAATCCACGATCTTGATTTATATCACTGAGGCATGATCAAATTCTTGAACTTCTTCCAGTGAATCTTCAAGTCTGCAGATGAACAATGTTTCTTTATTCTTTGACAGATGTTACTTTGTGAGATCTCTCTGATGCTTGATCCACTATTTACTTATTACATTCTTATTTGAGTTGAGTTAAATACTCGAATAAACGAGTAGGCTATGACATATGCCTTTCAATCTCCCCCTATTTGCTTGTTAGACAATAACAACAAATACCTAGAGGATAACTCAACTAACAAATAAGAAAAAGATATAAACAGTAATGTAAAGTAAATAGCAGAAAAGTTCTGGATTATATTTAACATTTTCCAGATTCCAAATGAAATTTACAAGTGAATACAAGATAGATGTTCCTCTAGCCTGAACATATAACTACATTAGTCTATCTTGATTCATAACGCTCTAATCATATTACATTGAGTTTTGAGCTAATTGACTTTAGTTGTCTTCTCTTCTGACTTCACCTTCTTCTAAATCTTGAAGCAATTCCTTGTCAAAAACACGATCCTTTTCTGAAGTGAAGCTTGCAGGTCTGACTGGTTGAACTCCAACTGTCTTCAACTTATTCTTGAGTTGATTGTACCTTTTAACATTCTTCTCACAATAAGCTTGAATCAAGTCAGCAGCTTGAGTCTTCAACATGGATGAATATCCAGCAGTTCTCAAATGATGTTCCATCCAGACCAGATGCTTAGCTGAGTAGTCTTTAAGAGATTGTACATCTAGCTGACAGATTTGAAGACAATCAGACTTAAAGAATCTCACTTGATGAGGATTGTTGACCACTTGAGGACTAGCCCTGCTGGCAAACTCTTTAAGCCTTTCCCGAAGAACTTCATTCAACTCTGAGCTTCTTTTCACTTTGTTTAAAAGAACCCAAATCTCTGACAACGAACGATTCTCAAATAGATGAAGTGACACTTTGAATGATCCTTCACTCTGACAATATACAAAAATGCTCATCTCATTTAGGGATCTATCAAAAGCAGCTGTGATCCTTGAGACTTCAGTCTTGATAGCATTCATGTACATGTCATTGTTAGGATTTGAGATTTCCAGCTTGTCAAGAAGATGTAAGAACTGCCTATCATTGTTAGTGCATAGCTGAGGCATATCGAGTACTCTCCTAGCTTCATCCCACTTTCCACCAATCTTCAGTCTGACATCTCTTCTCCTTTCTTGAGCTTTAATGTCATGAAGACGTTGCTTTTGAAGAGTTTCTGTTCTTTGTATGTCTTTTCTCCTATCAATGATCTGTGAGACCTTCTTGAGTTCAGCTTCTTTTCTTTGCATCTCTGACTGCTCTTTCTGAAATTCTTTCTCAAACCTAGGATCCACTGAATCTTCTTCTTCCCAATCTTCAAAATCACTTTCTTCTTCAGCTTCAAATAACCCATCTTTATCTTCCTGAACTGGTTCAGTGGGAATGTCAAAAATATCGAAGTCATCCTGTTCTCCACTGTAGTAGGCATCATCAGCCTTTCCTTTATCTCCAGCAGAAGTATCTTTTTCTTTCCCTTTGGAACTACTCCCTTTCTTCTCCCCCTTAGTTGAGGGATCCTCTACTGACTTTCCTTTGAAACCTCCACCACTTCCAGAGCCTGATCCTCCACCAGACGGTCCTTCAAAATAAGCTCTTTGTTCTTCATTAGGGCAATGAGAATTCTTGATCATGTAATATAAGTGCTTCATGCCTTCATTTAGATGTTCCATGCCCGTCTCTATCTTTAGAAATCTTGAGTTGTCCAGTGAATGATTCATCTCAACGAGGTCTTCAAGAGAAGTCATTCTTGTATGTAGGGAGCAGAAGTTGGATATGTCATCAGCTGATAAATTTGGAGTGTCCTGAATAGAATTGAGCTTTGGTATTACAGTAGTCTTTAAATCTGAGATGTTATTCCTTATGATTGCAAGCTGATTGTCGACAGAGGTGGAAGAAGAAGACCGTTCAACCACCTGTGCTTTGAATGCTTGAGCTTCAGCTTGACTTTTAGCAAGTTCTTCTTTCAGGGCAGCAATCTGAGCTAACAGGTTGATAGTATCAGTGTCTGTGTGTGCTCTCACCTGAAGTTCACTCGTATTTGGTTCACTCATCTCACGTGCATGTGTTTCTCTCAATATGATTGCTCCTGAGGAGTCTTCCAATTGCTGTTCTTGTGTACCTGCATTAAAAATCACCCTAGCCTCTTCAAGAGAGGTCAGTGGTGGTGCAATGGGAATTCGCGAGTCCCGATCCTCAGTCAATGCTATCAAATCTTTTGGAATAGATGTCTGAATTGCTTCAGGGATAGATTGACCGAGTTGCCCTCCACTTTCTCCAGATAAATCTGCGAGTGGAGAATCCCATAAGGGAGCCAGAGTTGTTGGATCTGGGAGGGGAGAAAATGACTCTATTAAAGATGGCGGAGAGTCAGATTTTCCCTCTGAAGCATGTGACTGCTCTTCTGCCGTAACTATGGCAGGCACTGTAACCGACTCTACGTGCACTCCTCGCTGGGTGTCCTGAGTATTATCTGGGGAAGTGTATGGTTCCATTGTGAGTAATGGAATTGTGCTTGACTCAGTACAAGATGCCATGGCCCGATGGCGAATTTCAATAGATGCATCCTGTTGAGAGAATGCCTCTAGTAACTGTTCATTGGCCATTTCAAAGTCCATGTCCTGTTGGGAGGACAAGGATAAGCTATCAGATGCCTCAGAATAGGTTTTTCTTTTCTTAGGAGGAGGCAGAGCTGAGGGTTCACTCATATTTGACATTGTACTACTTCCTAATAATCTTCTGGGTAACATTTTAGACAGTGGGGGAGAGGGTGAGATAGAATGAGACTCTGTGTTTGGCTCTATGACCTGGGATTGAAGCTGTGGTTCTACAACTTCATGGTCAGCCCTATCAACCACTGAGGGTCTGTTAACAGAAGTAGGAAGAGAGTGAGAGAGAGTGTGAGGAGTTACTACCTGTAATGGAAGAGCCTGGGTGGCTTGAACCACTGGAGGTTGAGGTTGCTGTTCATGGCCGGGAAGATTAAAAATAGGCAAGGGAATATAATTGGTCATGAAAGCAGATACAAGTACTGGTACTTGCATAAATTTGAAGGTTGTGTCTTGGCGAGTGTAAATCTTTTTGCTAACTGGTGGGGGTTCGGTTACAGCAGAGTTAGCAAAAAGTGCTTTGTGTTCAGGGGTGAGTAGATGATCTGCTATGAGCATAAGAAAACGAGCATAGTAACATGATACCCTACGATTTGTAGAATGATCACGTAAAGCAGAAGTTAGACGTCTCAAGAGAATGGGAAAAAGTAGTTTGCCAAAATTGATCCTTTGATTGAAAACAACCGCAAGACCAATATACTGCAGGGTGGAAGTGATGTTATGAAAATTGGATTTTGTGCAGTTGGCAAACACTTTGGAAAGTGTATCGAAGAAAATATCCCATTCAGACACCAAATTTGATTTAGAAAGTTTGGTTAAATTGATCACCCCCTGATAGTGAATAGCATTGAAAAAATTTGTGATATCATTTTCAGAGGGTAAATTACAGAAATTGTCAAGTGGAAAATTTAGCGCACGATTGACGACTGTTTCATCAACTACATACTGTGTGTTTGCCACGGTGAATGAAAAAGATTTTGAATCATCGGCCACAGTAGAGGTTGTGCAAATCAGTCTAAGAAGATCGATATTTAAAATCACATTTGATTTAATAGCAGAGCTAACAATCGAATGGTCATTTAAAAATCTAATCCAAGGCTTAAATTTTTCAACATCACATTTTTCCGGATTGAAATAACCAACTAGATTATGCGCGACAATTTGGAAATTGAGAGCCATTTTAAAATAATAATAAGACACAAGCTTTTCAGAATTTTAAGAATAATATTAAGAAAATTCGAATTAATTAAATTAATTTAATAATTCGAATTAAATTAATTATAATCGAAAAATTTAGACAGAAATGTATCTCGTTAAAATTCTTAAATCACTAACACAGTTTTGACACACCAAAAGACACAAATAAGAAATTAAAATTAAAAAGGAATTGAAGGGGCAAACTGAATTTACAGAAAATTCAACATCACTTGTTTATGTATATACTTATATGTATATATCACTAAAGTGATGATTAAGTTTGCTGAGTAAAAACTCGAGCAAGGAAATAACCAGATTGATTGTTTGGTTCGAAGAGAGAGAAGAGAGAAAATTGAAGAGAGAAACTGTTCAATTTTTTGAAATGAAGTGAACTGATGAAATGGTTTAAAAACAATACACCAAACGCCTTTATATAACAGCTGGTATGACAATCCGGGATTGTCATACCGATTGTCATACCAGGCAAAAAGAAGGAAATGAAATACACGAATAATTATTAAAATTATAACTGGTATGACAATCTGATAGTCATACCGATTGTCATACCAGGCAAAATAAAATAAAATTATAACTGGTATGACAATTTGATAGTCATACCGATTGTCATACCAGGCAAAATAAAATAAAATAGATATATATATATATAATGTTTATAACTGATAAGACAATCAATAGTCATACCGATTGTCTTGCCAGTATAAAACTAAACTGAAATAACAATTATATTCGCAAATGACTTTCAGCAAGACAATTTCAATTGTCTTGCCGATTGTCATTCTGGAAATAAAAGGTTTTCACACGGAATTAATTATGAAAAAAAAGTATATATATATATATAAGTACTGAAATGATTTTCAGCAAGACAATTCAATTGTCTTGCCGATTGTCATTGCAGTAGAAAAACATTCAAATATGTACAGACTTCTATTTATGTACTGAAACTATATTTCAAAATAGTAAAACTGAAATAAACACTTAAAATTTTTACAGAAACAAAGATAATATATCAGAATTTATTATTTTTATTCCAAAAATAGATTTCTATTGAATTTTAGCAAATAAAATTCATAGAAGAATATTTTTAGAGGAAATAAAATATTCTGAGATATTTTAAATTAACAAATAGGGAAAAAATAAAAATAGATAAGATAATATATATTACATAGAAATAAGCAAGAAATATGATAAAATGATAAAATAAATTTGCAAATGAATTTTTCATTTATGAAAAATTCATTTGTAAATTCATTCAAGAACAGATTCCAGATATTAATTAAATTAATCACAAAAACTATTTAACATGCCCAATTTACCAACTAATCTGGTAAATGTGGATTCGCCAAGTGGTTTAGTGAAAATATCTGCTATTTGTTCTTCTGTTGGAACAAAAAATAGTTCAACAGTACCATTCATGACGTGCTCTCTAATAAAATGATACCTGATGTCAATGTGCTTTGTCCTCGAGTGCTGCATAGGGTTGTTGGTGATGGCTATTGCACTTGTGTTGTCACATAAAATAGGAATCTTGTTCAATACAGAGCCATAGTCTCGTAGTTGGTTCCTAATCCACAAGATCTGAGCACAGCAGCTTCCAGCAGCAATATATTCAGCCTCGGCCGTTGAGTTGGAAACTGTTTGCTGTTTCTTGCTGTACCATGAGACTAGCCTGCTTCCTAAGAATTGACAACTTCCTGAGGTGCTTTTCCTATCAACAACACTTCCTGCATAATCTGAATCTGTATATCCGACAAGGTTAAAACCAGATTCTTTAGGGTACCAAATACCTAGATTTGGTGTTCCCTTAAGATATCTTAAGATTCGTTTAACAGCAACGAGATGAATATCTCTAGGATCCGCTTGGAACCTTGCACATAGGCATGTAGCATACATAATATCTGGTCTACTCGCAGTAAGATAGAGTAACGAGCCAATCATACCTCTGTAGCTTGTGACATCTACCTTAATGGAGTTTTCACATGGTCCAAGCTTGACAGCTGTAGTTGATGGAGTCCTTGCTGATGCAGAATCCTCTAGATTGTATTTTTTGAGGAGTTCCTTGAGATACTTGGATTGACAAATAAACGTTCCATCTAACCTTTGATTTACTTGTAATCCAAGAAAGAACTTCAGCTCTCCCATCATGCTCATTTCAAACTTGCTGTGCATTAACTTAGCAAATCTCTTACAGAGATTATCATTAGTAGACCCAAATATTATATCATCCACATAGACTTGGACTAATATAGTATCATTCTTATGTTTTTTAGAAAAGAGAGTTTTGTCTATGACACCTCTAATAAAGCTATTTTCAATAAGAAATTCAGAGAGAGTGTCATACCATTTTCTTGGTGACTGTTTTAGCCCATAGATAGCCTTGAAAAGAAAGAAGACAAAATCCATATGATCTGGATCTTCAAAACCAGGAGGTTGCTCTACATATACCTCTTCATCCAGCTTTCCATTCAGAAAGGCGCTCTTGACATCCATTTGATAAACTTTAAAGTTTGAAAATGCTGCGAATGCCAGAAATATCCTGATGGCCTCAAGTCTAGCCACTGGAGCATAGGTTTCATCATAATCAATACCTTCAGCTTGAGAATACCCTTTAGCTACCAGTCTTGCTTTGTTTCTTGTAACCACACCATCTTCATCTAGTTTATTCCTGAATACCCACCTTGTACCAACAGCTTTCTTGTGTACAGGCCTAGGTACCAGTTTCCAGACTTGTTGACTTTCAAACTGATTGAGTTCATCTTGCATAGCAATCACCCAATCTGGATCAGTTAGTGCTTCTTCAATTTTCTTAGGTTCCATCTCAGAAAGAAATCCTGAGAACAAACACTCATTTTGAGTAGCACGTCTAGTTCTGACTCCAACATCTGGATCACCAATAATTAACTCAAAAGGGTGAGCTTTATTCCAGACAGTCTGTCTTGGAAGATTTGATCTTGATGATTCACCTTGAAATTCATTGTGATGTTGTGTCCTACTAGATGATCCTTCAGCATCTCCCCCTGAGTTGTTGCCATGTTGACTTGAAGATTCTCCGTCAGTAGCAGTGGTATCTCCATTGTTTCCAGAGTTTCCATCACTATTACCTTGAGTATTATCAGGATTAACAGGTTCTTCAACAGCAACAACCTCAGGTTCTTGACCATGTTCTGACTCTGAATCTGACGTATCATCAAACTTCAGTTTCTCAGAAGGATCTTCAGTTTGGATACTAGGGAGTTTAGTGTCATCAAATGTAACATTGACACTTTCAGTTACTTTGTGTTGATCAATGATATACACTCTATATGATCTTCTTCCATATCCAACAAAAATACCCTCATATGCCTTTGCCTCGAACTTACCACGACGATCATCTCCATCCTTGAGCACGAAGCATCTGGCACCAAATACATGAAAGTATTTGATAGAAGGTTTCTGTTCATTCAAAATCTCATAAGGAGTTTTCATGAAGTCTTTGTTGATTAGAGTTCGATTCTGAGTATAACATGCAGTATTGACAGCTTCAGCCCAAAAGTACATTGGAAGACCTGATTCATTTAACATCGTTCTTGCAGCTTCAATCAATGTACGATTCTTCCTTTCTACCACTCCATTTTGCTGAGGGGTTCTAGGAGCTGAAAATTGTCTGGTAATCCCTTTGTCTGTACAGAATCCATTTAGAAGTGCATTCTTGAATTCTGTTCCATTATCTGACCTTATTGCTCTAACAGGGACATTAGAATCTAACTCAATCATCTTGATATGATCAATCACAACTTGTGGTGTTTCATCCTTAGAGTGAAGAAATAAAACCCACGTATACTTGGAATAGTCATCAACTATCACAAGACAGTAACACTTCTTTGACATAGAAAGGATATTAACTGGACCAAATAAATCCATGTGCAATAATTGCAGAACACCAGTTATGGAAGATGTGTCAGTGCCTTTGTGACTTGCTTTCTTTGACTTTCCTTTCTGGCAAGCCTCACATAGTCCTTCTGGAGAGAATTCCAGCTGAGGCAGACCTCTTACCAATTCTCTTTTGACAAGAGAATTCATTGTCTTGAAATTGAGATGGGAAAGTCTCTTGTGCCATAGCCAACTCTCATTTGACGATGCTTTTGCATAGAAACAATTGACTTCAAGATTGCTTCCAGAGTTCATGTCAGCTATGAACAGATTTCCTTTCCGTATTCCCATTAAGGAGGGTTTTTCACTTTTCTTGTGCAGAATCTGACACTTCAGCTTGTCGAATAAAACATTGTAGCCGTTGTCACAGAACTGACTAATGCTAAGCAGATTGTGTTCAAGTCCTTGCACAAGATATACATTTTCAATGATAACATTTCCAGCTTGCAAACAGCCATATCCCTCCGTTAAACCTTTGCTGTTATCTCCAAAGGTAACCACTGGGCCAGCTTTCTCAACCACATTTGATAGCAGGGCTCTATCTCCGGTCATATGTCTTGACGATCCACTATCAAGAATCCACACTACCGGTTGTACCTCTTTTCTTGACGATGAGGTGCTTGCATCACTAGCCATGAGAGCAAGATTCCCAACTTCTTCATCTTCACTGTCAGTATCATCCCAGCTTCTTCCCTTTGCCAGGTACGCCCTTTCAGATTTACTCTTCTGATTAGAATCGTAAGAGTTCTTCCTTGCTTGTTTTGGCTTCCTGCATTCTGTGGCAAAGTGTCCCAACTCATTACAGTTGAAGCATCGAATGGTGCTTCGATCAACCATCCCTGTTTTATACCCACCACTGCTGGTGTTAGAGGATGAAGATCCACCTTTCTGGAATCTGTTGTAGTTGGACTTGTACTTGAACTTGGGATTCCTCTTGAATCTGACATTTGAGAATCTCTTGACAATCAGGGCCATTGACTCATCCTCCAATTGCTCCAGTTCTTCCAAGGAATAATAATCATCTCCTGATTGATTTGTAGTAGGTGAATCAAATTCTGCTACTATCACATTATCTTCAACCTTGGAAGACTGTACCATTCTATCTGACTGTTGAGATTGTTGTTGATATAGTGGTTGTTGTTGTTGTTGTTCATCAGCTACCAGAGCAGTAGACGTGCTGACCACTCTTCCTTTCCCGTAAACTTCCTTCTGCTGAATCTGCTCCAACTCATAAGTCTTTAACACACCATAGAGCCTTTCCAAAGAAATCTCACTCAGATCTCTTGCTTCTCTTATGGCAGTGATTCTATGTTCGAGATGAGTTGGCAGTGTTAAAAGGAACTTTTTATTGACCTCCCTGATGGAATAGTATTTACCATTAATGTTCAGGTTGTTGATCAATGCATTGTACCTCTCAAACACTTCAGTGATTCCTTCTCCTGGATTAGATTTGAAGTATTCATACTCAGAGGTTAGGATTTCTAGTTTGTTCTCCCTAACTTCCTCTGTGCCTTCATTAATAATCTCAATAGTTTCCCAGATATGTTTAGAATCTTTACAATTCATCACATGTCTGTTCATTAGGGGATTAAGGGAATCTACTAAGATTAATTGAAGGCTAGCATCCAGGGAAGCTTCTTCTATTTCAGCAGGAGAGAAGTCCTCAGGATCCTTCACATAAGTTCTCGCTTCGGTGATCACCACATCATTCTCTATTACCTCTGGTTCAATAACCATAGGAATTTTTGGACCCTTCTTCAACACTTGCAAATATTTGGGATTAGCAACCTGTAAAAACAGTAGCATCTTCTTCTTCCACATCACATAATTTTCTTTATCGAAAAGTGGAATTTTAACGGTTCCAACTTTTTGTGTAGTCATTATGAATTTTTTGAGTGAATAAAAATTCAAGAAGTGAAAGAAACACAAAAGTCTAGGATCTTGATTTGTACGTTAATCAGAAGGCTCTGATACCAATTGTTAGGTCCCAATTTGTTTGTAGAAGGGGGGGTTGAATGCAAACAATACCGTTTCGTCAAATAAAATGCGGAATAAAATTGTGAAACAAAATTCAAGTTAAATAAAACTTTTATTAAACTTGAAAGGTGTTACAACTACGGTATCGATTACAAGGGATTAATCTCAAATCAATTATTACAAATTTAGAATAAATTCGACATGAACTTTTTCTATTTTTGTAATTAAAAGATCAAATGCTAAAAGCGATTTGAGATTAAGTTCTAGGGATTTTAATCCGCTAGATTGATATACAAGAACAAGATAAGTAATTCTAGTGGTTTGGATTTAACATTAACAAACTAGAATATTTGATCTTGAATAAGCAGATGAATGATGAAATATTTTCTTTTGTCTTCTGCTGTGTTTTTCTCTTGTTCTGTATTGGTTGCTCTCTTGATTGCTGAATAAATTATTATTGGATGATATTGTCTTCTGCTTTCTTTTAAACAATCACAGCCGAAGTTATTGAACTGGTGTGACAATCTATTTGAGCTAGAAGGACTTTCGGTGAGACAATCTATTAGAGCTAGGAAGACAATTAAAATGAACTAGCAAGACTTTCGGTATGACTATTGATTGTCATACCGATTGTCATATTAGTTCAAACTAAATTGTTCTACTGAATTAATAAGTGATTTTAATCTAAATAATAATTCTATCAAGACAATCAACTGAATTAGCATGACATTCGGTATGACTATCAATTGTCATACCGATTGTCATACTAGTACAATTACTTGTCTTTTTAGAATTAAAACAGATTTTAACCAATTAAAATTCTGTAAATCCTTAATATTAATTCTAAATTAATTAATCAATTTAATTCAATTAATCAATAAATTAATCCTTGCAGATATAATTTATTTTCTTAATTAAAATTATATGACTTAATTAATTAATAGAGAATTAATACTAACCCTGAGCAGCATCCATTCTTCTGACAATCTTCTGAAAGTCACTGAGACTTATGAATCAATTCCGCCACTTCAATGCTGACACTCGATGTACTGTCTGGTTCATGAGTGACTAACTTTCGTGACGTTTCTTCATGTCTTGACTTTGTTGTTCTCATTGAATCCTTGTAATAAATGATACCTTGACGAGATCTCTGTCACTTGATTAAATCCACGATCTTGATTTATATCACTGAGGCATGATCAAATTCTTGAACTTCTTCCAGTGAATCTTCAAGTCTGCAGATGAACAATGTTTCTTTATTCTTTGACAGATGTTACTTTGTGAGATCTCTCTGATGCTTGATCCACTATTTACTTATTACATTCTTATTTGAGTTGAGTTAAATACTCGAATAAACGAGTAGGCTATGACATATGCCTTTCAATGGGTGACGTATCCAATACATACATTCATGCATGATTATCCTAATTAAAGCATGCATCATTAACTATTCTATACATACATTCATACATCAATATGTAAAGTGCAATAAAGTAAATGTGTTTGGTTATGGCCCCATCCTATGTGATCTTTATCAAGCTCATGATAAAGATCAAGGTCAATCTAATATGGTGATGCGAATAAATACAACTACTTATTACATAAGTCTTCTTCTTTGTTTAGACTTCTTGTATGCCTCGTCTTCTTCTTTGAATCACCTCCATTGGATAGCCTTCTTGAGTCTTCAATTACATTACATGATTGAAAGTAAAACTAATCTAATGAACTTACAAGAATAACTCGAGTTACATTCGAGATTTATAATTACAAAGATTGACGACATGCAAGTCGTATTTAAAACCAAAACCAAAACCATTACACCAAGGGCGAAAGGCCATAACCATCCACCATGCTCCTACAACACATAAAAGCATGTTAAAACACATAATCTGATCTTAACATATCATATTATCCATGATCTAATCATAAAAAGAAATATGACAAAAATTTAGAAAAATCAGAATCAAATCAGAAAAACAAGAATCACTGTTTACGGGCAATAAACGACGTCATTGCTCTCTCTATCTCTCTTCAAGCTGCTAGGGTTTATGTTTTATCAAATAAAACGTGTAACCCTAATTCTATTAGACTAAGATATTATATAGGCAAGAGCTAATGGGCCTCCAACCCTAAACTTAATTTTAGAGTTATTATTATTATTAAATTCGAAATTCTAATTATTGTATTATTAAGTCTCACTTAATGATCCAATAACTTAATTTCAGATTTAATATTAAATTCGAATTTCTTATTTATTTAATTAATTAAGTCACACTTAATTAATAACAAATAATTCGAATTACTTACATTTAATTTAAATCCGAATTTAAATTAAATAATCCTCCAATCATTCTTTGTGCGACCCTTTAGGTTATTATTACGTTGGCTACAATTTTAAATCTAATTTAAAATCATAAACAATGAGCGACATCTAGTAATACATCATTGTTACCTAAGTAATAATAATTATATCGGTGATCAATTAAACCTTTCGTGAATAAAGTACAATATAATATAATCCCTTTAGCCTTATATTATGGATCAAACTCGAGGCATGCATTGTGTCAACCTCTGTTAACGTTCAATCCTTCTTTCCTTGATCAATGAGTAAACTATTAAACAAATCAGTGTTTGAGCACGACCATGCATTTTGTAGTCTTACTCAATCAAGATGCCAATAATATCACTCCTTTAATAAAGGAGGGCTAAATCACATCTAGATTATTCATATTTCTCATACGATTCATAATGTACCCAATGTCTACTTTTATTATTACCCGGTCAAGGATAACTTTTAATAGTATCAAAGTATATTGATTCTCGTATAGAAATATAATGATTTCAGGTCAAAGGACCAATACATCATTATCACTGTGAGATTAACTTATGACACTATAAACATGTAGTATCTCACAACGGGTCAATCCAGCATCATGTATTTAATACATGTACCTGTGTTTTGACTTTAGTATCACCATACCGATGATCACTGAGATGTGATCATCAGCCGACAAACACACTAGTCTCAATGTATCTATTATCTTCCCTTAACAATAATACTTGGCTAGGGAACTTTAGGAATATCAATACTATTCTCATAATCTCATTTCTAAGTCATGTACTTAGAGATATAGATTTAGATATCATATTCCAAGGATATTTATTAATCTAACATCTTATCGCAGAAAATAAAGATATAATAAATTACTAAAGAATAATCCATATAATCATAATTAATAATCCAAATATTTTATAATATAAACATAATAGTGTTGTCTCTAGGGAACAAACACTAACAATCTCCCACTTACACTAGAGCCAATCACCCATGTATCTAATACCCATGGAACTAGTATGACCTTCATGCTTTTGATGCGACAAAGCCTTAGTCAGCGGGTCTGTAACATTATCATCAGTATGCACTTTACATATATGTATATCTCCTCTTTCACTTGATTGACCTCTAATTCCTCATCCGTCTTTTTTCTTGGAGACACTGTGGTTAAGTAGCACTGTCTTGCTGTTGCCTGGTCACCGATCATTTCTCCTATGCCAAAGTCTGTGGGGAATTTCATTTTCAAGTGGGAGATAGACTTTATAGCTCGAAGTGCAGTGATTGTTGTTCGCCCTAATATGGCGTTGAAACTAGAGGAGGCACTGATCACGTGGAACTTGACCACCTTCCAAACTTGACACGGTGGAGAGCCAAAAAGTACTGGCATGTCGATAGTTCCTACAAAGGTGAACCCATACAAAGGTATTCGAGAGTTTTCAAGTCTTCGATCTCCGATGTCCATTCGGGAGAAAGCATGATGATATAGGATGTCGACGGAGCTACCATTATCGACTAGCATCTTTTTGACTGTGTTGTTTCCCACACGCATGGTGATGACAAGGGCATCCTGGGGGCCTTCGATGAGATCAAGACGGTAATCATCATCGGAGAAAGATATGACTGGGGAGGGATTCGCTCGAGGGTGTTTGGCTATCGAGGGATTGTTATTAAAAACTTCTCGAGCATAAAGCTTGCGAGAGTTGTGAGAGAGGCCCTGAGTGGCTATACCGCCAAAGATGACGTCGATGACTCGATCGTCCTTATCTCGATGGTGGCGCCTTGGCGCATCATCTTGTTGCACATAGTGAACAAGCTGTCCCCGATGAATCTTTCCCTCGATGAGGTTGCTGAGTTGAAAGCATTGCTCTGTTGTATGGCCGGTGTCTTCATGATAATCACAATATCTGGAGCTTGAAGGCCTGCCAGGTTTCATGGGTCTTGGGGGACGGTAGTCTGGTTCTGTTTTAAATATTGCTAGAATTGTTGCCTTTTCGCCGTTGAGTTTAGTAAATTCTTTCCCAGGTCGATTACGTGGTTTCCAATACCTTTCTCTTCTATCCCTCAGAGGGTGGTCAGCTGTACACGACGGTGTTGATTGGCGACATTCTCGGCGTCTTTCATGAGCGGGAGATCGTGGACTATAGCTACGGCGTCGATCATATCTTGATGACCGTCGAGGGGATTGTATGCAGCTTACTGCTTCTTGAAGCATCATGCGATGTTCTATAATCTGAAATGCAGCTTGAATGGTTTTTGGCCTTTTTTCAAAAATTTCCTCTAGGAGTAGCCCATATCTAGATTTATCAACGCATGTTGTCAGGAAATTGACTGTCATCTGCTCTATCAAATCCGGGATTTCCGCTATTTCTACTCCAAATCGAGTAAGGAAACTTCGGAGGCTCTCACCAGAATGTTGGTGCATTGTCATCATTGACGCTATGACTTCGATTCCTTTGTAGTTACTGGAGAATCGATCTTGAAACTTGCTCTTTAGGGTTGTCCATGAGTCGATTGATCGAGGGGGCATATTGTTGTACCATCGAAGTGTTGTTCATTGAAGGCACGTGGAGAAAAATTGACAACGAGCAATTTCTGAGTGGCTGAAGAAGGCCATGCGGCCGTGTTGAGAAATGCCAACGGGTCTGAAGATCCGTCGTAATGATCGAGGGTAGGAGTTTTTAGCGTCCTGTTGATGCGCGCCTTCTCGAGGACCAATGACAGGGAGCTTTCGGAGACAGTTTCGAATCCTGATTGATTTCTCATTATGGTGCGCATGTGAGCGATTTCCTCCTGCATTTTGGCAAATTCTTCATGGGAGATGGACTCTGTGGACTCGGTTCGCTGAGAGACATCGGCGGATGATAATATGTTGACTCTACCGATGGTTCGTATTCGTATTCGGCGTCATCATCCTCATCGTAGAGCTCATCATCTTGTCCCTGATTCTGTATTGACGTTTTCTAGAGCTCTCGACGGAGACGATAAATTTCACGCTTTCGCTCGAGCTTGGCTTGAAGCATTCGAGTCTCACGTTCTAGGAGCTCAAGCTCTCCATCTGAGTAAAGCATCTCTTCCGGGTCTTCTTTGTTTTGAGCCTTTAGTCTTTCTTTCTTTTCTAGATGGAGTCGCATGTCGCTTGAGAGAACCTTCTTGCCTTTGGATGTCTGTACTTTTAAACGTTGATCTGATGTGAACTTTCTCTTCTGGTCTCTTTGATCCTCTTTCAAGTTCACCGGTTGATCATGAGAAGGACCCTCCGGTGGAGGAAATAAACTTTTAGGCTTTAACGCCGATTGCTTGGGCGGTTCTTGACCACCGTGGGTCGAGGGGTCGATGACAATTTCTGCCGTCAACTCCTTTACCTGAGTTGGTCCGGCCGTTCCTGGATCAATCTCTTCAAAAATCATATTTCGGTTGGATCTGTAAAGTAAAGCTCTTTCTAGCGCCAAATGATATGCCTTAATATTATTAATATTATATTAAGACTATTATTAATAAGAAGGTGATCTCTTTACTTAATTTGCCAACCTCCTCAAATGAGGTTGTTGTCCTATATTTATACCAAGTCCCAAATGGGCTATATCTTACAAGATGGACCTTCTTGGGCTTAACATTATATTTCTTAATTATCCTAATTGCAACTCCTTTGGTCGTGTTCTCTTGGGCCAACAGTATATATCTTCAAATTCAAAATTCATAGTTGACTTTTCTAATTTGATCCTAGATTGTTTCCCTTAAAATTTAATATATGGACAGTTGAATCGCCCAAACCCGACATTTAGCTCCAACGAGTCTTGCGCAAGTAACCCAATAAATTTAATTTTTCTTTTAATTTAACTCCATTTCTTTCTAATTTAGAATTCTCTACTTCCTATAATAAGGTATTAAAATCTAATTAATAATGATTCAATTAAATGCAAAATATAGTTAATATAAGAATAAAAATCATCTAAAATATATGTAATGATATAAGAAGATGATCAAATAGAAATAATTTTTAAAATGAAAATTAGAATTAATCTAAGTCACTAGATCAATCTAATTTAATGGAGCCCTATGGGCACCACATATAATTAGATCCAAATTCTAAAATAATATATACTGCTCAAGTTTCCAGTTTCGAATCCCGCCAATAACAAATATTTTTACAATAGTCAAACTCACATGTTCGAATCTCGTCAACATCAAATATTTATATTATTATATATACGCTATCATACTTTTAAGTTCGAATCCCGCCACCAATAAATATTAATATTATTATTTATAAATATATTAATAAGATTAATAGTTTAAATATCATCAATTGTATATTATTTAATATTAAATAAAAGAGATTTATTATAATTTTAAATAATATAAAAATATTAATAAAAATCCGTGTATCATGCAAATTATAAATCTAGCTTGGTTTAAAAATTAAAGTCGTAAATCTAGCTAGGTTTAAAAATTAAAGTAAGACAATTGATCGAGGACGTGCCGTACATTTTTAGATGTACTCGCGTGTAAGCTAATTCACGAGTGAGAACGAGAATCGCAACATATTTGCAATTAAAACTAATACAAATGTACAGTAAGGTAAGTTCGTAAAGTTAATTTGAATCGGTGTTCTTTTTGCTGCAGCGAAAATTAAAATAGAACTTGACTTAGGCTTCATAAAAAATACCTTAATTAGTGAATAACAGAAATTATTTTTTTTTTTTGTATATTTTTTAATCTCTTATTTAAAATACACGTGTTATATTAATAAAAACAAAATTTTGTAATAAAAATATGAGAAATTTTTTACGCAGCATATATATATATGTTATGCACAAATTATAGAATATATTATACTTTTATATTTAATGTTCTATAATATAATAATTATGACATTTTTATTAAAATTTTAAATATATTATGTAAAACTAAAATATGTTTATTAGAATTTTTGATATAACTGAAAAAATAGTAAAAAATATTTACAAAACACATCTATACTTATATATATACTATAATAATCAGAATAGAGTATAATTTGTAATTTGGTTAACCCCTCATTTTGGTTATCCTTTTTTATCACGACCGTCAGATCTTCTTCATCAAATAATCAGAGTCGTTAGATCCAAATACTAAAAAAAATACACTCCACAAGTTCTCAGGTTCGAATCTCTCAACAAAAAATATTTATATTATTATTATTTATAAAGATACATATAAATTCTCAGGTTCGAATCCCGTTTAAGATAAACATCTATATTATTATTTATAAAAATACATATAAGTTTTCAGATTCGAATCTCACTAATAACAAACATTTATGTTATTATTTATGAATAAGATCTCATCAATCATCAGTGTTGTAAAAATCGGGAATCGGGAAAAATCGGCCGAGCTACCGATTTAGGATTAATTGAAAATCGGGGATTAATCGGAGTAAAAATCAGATGTATTATAATATTAAATAATATTTAATATATTATTATGATTATATTAGTTATTTATTAACAAATATATATTTATTATATCATAATTTCTATAATTATTCATTTTTAAATTAATATAGTATTTTAATTTTAAAAAAGAAATATATATACTGCAATAAAGAAAAATTCGTAAAAATAAATCAGATTTCAAAAATCGAATCGGTCGGATATTTTGTAGGGGATTAATCGGGGATTTTTAGAATACTGTCAATCATGTATAATTTATACTATTTAAACTTAATTTGAAATTATATACCATGAAATTATAATTATTTAATCATTATTTAATATTTAATTATTTATATAAAATTCTAATAAAATTATATAAAATAAAAATAAAAATATATTAATATTAACGGAGACTCATGCATTCGCAGGGCGAAGTACAATAATACCCGTTTTTTGCACTCCAGCAACGAGAATAACGATTCGCGGGGGAGATGGCTGAAAATACCCGATTGATTACGCATTCAAGTATTGGGTATTAGCTAATACGCAATTGCAGTTTGGGTGATACTCAATACGTAAATATATGTTGGGTATCACTTAATATCTTATTCTTCAAAAGCTGAATACGCAAGACTATTTTGGGTATCCTTTAAAATTTATTATCAGACTTCACGTCGAACAAAATACGCAATTATATTCTGGGTAATTTTTTGATGAAGATCGCTAAATATACGCAATTCTTGTTTGAGTAACACTAATTCACATATGTAGATGGGTAAAACACGGTTTACTAGGTGAAGGATACGCATCTCAGACTGGGGTATTATAATAAGAATTCTAAGAACTCAGGTTGAACGAGATACGCATTTATGGTTTGGGTCTTGTGATGTAAACATGAATTTAACTTCTGGATACGCAAATGAAAGTTGGGTATCCGTGAATACGCATTTGGATCGAGGTTGCTTATATACACTTTGTGAAGGATACACAATTACTAAACGGGTATGCATGAATACGCATAAGAAGATTGGGTAACATTGTTCAGAAACAGTAATACGTATGTGAAGATTGGGTAAAACCTAGTCTTCAGATTTTCACTTAGTACGCATTATTGTGTTGGGTACTATGATACGAATCACAGGTTGGGGTATTATGAACCATTTTTATAATTTCTAGTGAAGAATACGTGATTGGGGTTTGGGTAACATCCAATACGCATAACTTGTTCGCGTATTCGTCCCCTAATACGCATAAGCCGTTGGAGTATTCACCTACATACATACAGTATCCACTTCATTACTCTATCCTATGTTTGTTTTTTCCTAAATTGGTTTCACTCGCCAGACATGGTTCTTGCTCCTCTTTTATATAAGGTAATTTACCTAATCTCTTAACTACTGTAAAAACTTTCATTTACACAAATTGTAGCTACTGTGTGATGGAATCGAAATCGAATTTTATTTATGGATGGATATATTGTGATGGTAAAATTGTTAGTGATAATGTAGAAGGTGGTCAATATGATAAAAAGATGACTAGACTAGTAAAATTAGAGTTCAATTTTAAATATCCAGAATTGTTGGATCTATTGTATGCTAAACTCTGGATAGATTCGAGTGTGTATAAATTAAACATACTTCGGAGATTTTTGAACCCTACCACAAATCGATTTGAAGTTGCTCCAATGTACGACGACGATGATGTTGAATTTATGTTCGAAGCTATGGATAGGTCATTTCATAAAAATTATGTTGAGCTTTATGTGGAGAAGTTAATGGTTGGTTCAGAACAAGGTTCAAAATCTATTCAGAGTTCAAAAAGTGTTGAAAGCACTCATTGTTCTAATAAATTACAGAACAGTGGTAGTGTTTGTGCGAGTATAGATTTTTCCAGTGGGAGCTCAAGTAGGTCTTTGTTTATGAATTGGGTAGATAGTGATGGAAATTCGATGGGAAGCAGCGAATATAGAGATGAGGATATTCCATATTACAGGTCCTTTGACGGTTCATCAATGGTGGCTTCCTTTAACGAGCCTGTTTTGCAAAAACGTACAGATATTCTTGTTCCTACCGAGCTTGAAAAAGGAATGGTTTTTGAATCAAAGGAAGAGATGATGCGTGTAATAAAAGATGTGCATGTTAAACACCATCAGGAGATCAAAGTGCTAAGGTCTGATTCAGAAAGTTGGGAAGTGGCGTGCAAGAGAAAAATAGAAGGTTGTGCTTGGATGTTGAAGGCTAGGAAGAGGAAAATGCACCACTTTTTTGAGATTATGGAGGCTAATGGTCCGCACACATGTCTTAATCCGAACATATCCCAAGACCATTGCAATCTGAACGCTTCTAACATTGCACACATAATTACTAGTCAAATTGCTGCGGATCCTAATGTCTTGGACAAAGTCCTAATGGCTACTAGTGTTGGCCATTTTGGTTATAAACCTTCAAGAGGAAAGATCAGATACGCAAAGGAGAAATCAGTAAAACAATTGTTCAAGTCTTCTGAAGAGTCATATCAGTACCTTCCTATCTTTATGAATGCGATACAGTCATTTAACCATGGAACATATGTGGACTGGCATTTTAAGGAGCATGACCTAGGACTGCCTATTAATGAGGTACTATTGATGCATTTATAAATATTACATGTTCTCTAAAGCACCGAGTAATTTTTCATTTGTACTTACTATCGCTTATACATTCCATCATATTTTTAAAAATTGATAGGTGGTGAGATTCAAGCGAATGTTTTGTGCATTTAAACCTTGCATTGATGCATTTCAGCATTGCATACCAGTGATCTTGATAGATGGTACCCATTTGTATGACAAGTATAGAGGAGTCTTAATTACTGCCACAACTGTTGATGGTTTCAACCACCTCATTCCAATAGCATTTGCAATTGTTGAGGGTGAAAATTCAGCAAGTTGGAGTTAGTTTATGGAGAGGTTAAAGAAGAAGGTTGTTAAACATCGTAGAGATGTTTGTGTAATTTCTGATAGGCATGCTGAGATTTTATCTGCTATGAACAGTCCTGACCTCGAGTGGCGGGAACCATATGCATATCATCGATATTGTGCTAGACATCTAGCTGCTAATTTTGGTAGAGAGTATAAGGCGAAATTGAAGAAGATGGTTGTTACATTGTGTAGCCAGCTGACAGGTGCCAAATTTACTTTGCATTGGAATGCATTATTAGCTGCCGAGCCTAGAGCCCAAGATTGGTTTGCTGATAAACCAGTGAAGCATTGGGCTTTGGCTTTTGATGATGGCAAACGGTTTGGTATCATGACAACCAATTTTGCAGAGAGTTGGAATAATGCTATCAAGGTCGCAAGAAAGCTTCCCATCACTGTTTTGGTTAAATCCATATTTTATAAGGTGGTTGAATATTTTGACCAACGAAGATTGGAAATAGAGAAACAGGCTAGTAATGGTAACGAATTCACCAAGCATGCTACAAAAATCCTTAATAGATGGAAAGCACGTGCAAGTGGTCATCATGTTAAGGTATTTGATCGTGACACTTGGGTTTTTGAGGTAACAACCATGATACGTGGTCAAAAGGGAGGAAATCATCATATTGTTCGCCTAATGGAACACATATGTACTTGTAATAAATGGCAAACCTATCACATCCCTTTCTCTCATGTGCTAGCTTGTTGTGCCAATGAAAATATTCAGCACACTACATTAATGAGTGATTGGTATAAACTAGATAATGCGAGAAAGGTATATGCAACTCCTTTTGAGCCATTGCCACATGAGAATGCATGGCCTTTATTTGACAGATTTCCTAAAGTGGTCCATGACGATGTGAATATCACAAAAAAGCCGGACAGAAAAAAATCAACAAGATATAAAAATGAAATGGACTATCAACCATCAAGAAGAGGTAAAGGAACTACTTCAAGTGAAACTTCTTCTAGTATTCCATAGTGGATTTTTATTGGTATGTCTTCATCACTTAGTAGCTTACATAAATTATTTTAAATAATTTTATATTGTTTATGATATTGAACTATTAAACTATTGCTACTCGAATGCATATCATGTTATTAAACATGTTAATTTAATCATTATTTTGCACAATGGGATTCTGATTTTTTTTGTCTTCATAGGGAGGAGATTATAGTGCAAGGATTCCCTACAGAATAGGAAGAAAGTTGACCTTTTTATCATGGATGTGATCAGACTTGATGTTCATTTATAGCAGAAAAATAGCAGTACAAGGATAATCTGCTATTTATTAAGTTATTTCTGAATTTAAACCTTTAAACTTAATTTGCACTTGGTTGGTTATGTACAATGTCAGGGGTTTTGGTTTTTTATATTTTCAGAATACTACAAATGCTCGTTTTAAGTCAATTTTACCATTAATCTTGTTAGCATTGTGTTGATGGTCGGATTTTTTTGTCAGGTTGATCCGCTGTGCCAAAAGTGACTGGATTGTACTCAGATGCTATGTCAATTTTACCATTAATCTTGTTAGCATTGTGTTGAATGGTGATATTAAGTTATTTTTTTACACTGGTAATCTACAAATATGTAATGTGTATAGCGTTGTAAGGCGCCAGATTACTCGTCTATACGACTGTACCAGGTACTTGTTAATTTATTTTGAGGTTAAAATGGAGGTTGGCCTGATATAAAAATACAAAGGCTTATAATGAAAAAGTGTCTGAGGTTTTCAAAGGCTTATAATGAAAAAGTGTCTGAGGTTTTGGTTGACTTATCTCATAGCTTTAGATATCAACTATTTCAATATCATTGTGCTCCTGGTAGTATTATTAAATATGCAGATGCTCACTTTTATTGATTGGCATCTCTTTGTTAATTCTGGCACGAGACAAGATTTTTGCACTAGTTCCATTTACAAAAATATAGACAGGTTGGGGGTGGTGGGGTGCGTTTGTACACTCCTCATAATCCTAGTGTAAGGTTAATTATACCAGATTACTCTTAAATAGTAGCATTAGATAAATGCCTTAAAGTGTACATTTTGTATGCTAGTATGTAAAATTGTGACAGGGTAACGAGAAACAGAGATACAAAATAAATTACACAATGCCAGTTAAGTAAATATGAGAAAATGCATCCAGAAAACTAGAAAAATAAGTATCTAGAAATTGTTATTGCAATAACAATGTACCATGTTACATTGCAACAGGATGCTATAGGCCACAAAAAGTAGGAATTTAAGATACCAAACATAATAGATATTGACAGTATTATACATGTTTTATCATATTTTCCACTTCCGCTGTCTAATAAGCAAAAAACAGTCTAATTGTTAATCATCCGTTGTTTCGATCTCTGGTTATATTGTTGCACTGCATCACTATTTCAAAAGACATGTAGAAAGTTGTAAGGCTCACTCCAACATCTGCATTCAAATAAAAAATTATCAAAAACATGGTTATAACTAAACATATGACAGGTGCCTTCACAAACTCTATCAATGAACTCACCTGAATTATATAAAACTAATATCTAGAAAACCACAAGCAAGATACTACTTGTATTTCTTCCTGCACAATCAATAGATAATTAAAATTGCATATACGAAAACTATGAAATTAATCATGCTCCCAAAAAACTAGACTTCATATCACCGAAGCCTTTCATATTGTTTGTAACCGTCTGTTTCACATTTTGGACCTTTCTTCTTTCGAGGTCGCAACTGCATACCATGTTCATGTTCCAAATGCTGTTGTTCTTCAGGTATTGGAGGACATTCTCCCTCTTCTTCTTGTGGTTGGTGGTTGACCATAAAATTTTCTTGCTGGACAGGTAAGGGTTGATGTTCCTCAAATAGGTGCTGATGTTCCTTAACGGGTAGGGACTGCTGTTCCTCAACGGGTAGGGGATGCTGTTCCTCAACGAGTGGATGTTGTTGTTCCTCAACAACATGGGGTTGCTCAACGGGTGGGGGCTGTTGTTTCTCAATGGCAGAGGGCTGTTGTTCCTCAACTGATGGAACCTGTAGCTCAATCAATATATGATTGTGTTCATTATCACTTGCTTGTTCTTTATGTACCAGCGGTTGAAAGTCTTCGGGGCACAATAAGCTGAAAGTCAGATGCAAGGAGATTTGTTCCTCTCTATTAGCTTCTTTATCAGTTATAAATTGTCCTGGTACTTGTTGATCTGGTACTAGAGGTTGAAATTCATCAGAGGACAAGAAATTAAAATTAGGATGTGAAGGCATTGGTGTAGGATGAACATCACTAGCTTCCTCATGTAACTGCGACAAATCAGGTATTAAGTCGAACTTGGGATACCACGACACAGGGCTAGGATCAATACCTCTAATTTCCACCTGATGATCCTCCACTCTATGCTTGATGCTTGTTGCTGTCTGAGACAGATGAATACTTGTATCTTCATTTATATGATCGCATCTCTCATCATCATTTTGCAACTTACGTCTTTTGGGAGCATTAACACCTCCACGACCTCTTTTATGACCCTTTTTTTTCATTTTAACCTCTACATGGCATGTGCTAACAAATGAGTCATCAGTTGGAAAATCTTGACGAAGCCCACGACTGTATTGAGACTCTAATACCCGTCTTCCATGTTTAGCAAGAACATCAATAATGTTGTAATCTCCACTTACCGCACCAGTGGCAATAGAGGATATGCGATTAAGTATATTAAACTGGAATAAAAAATGGCATACATTAGTTAAATTCAGGTAGTTAGTTAAAGTCAGTTAGTCCATAAATACCTAAACAAACATGATACTAAATTATAATTACCACATGTGATTGCGCAGCAGCAACACGTGTATGATATGGACGAGTGATATTGGCATACCAGTCAGCATAAACATCAGTTATACCAAGACCTCTATTACCAATTAGAATGATAGATTGCAAGCGATTATTCCACAAAAGAATATGATCTTTAGGCTTATCACGCCAATCAATTTCGGTCTTGCCTTTCAAATTCATATTGTGCAGATCACAAGAATAGATGGTAGGAGGTGCTGGTATATCTTGGACCATATTGAATTGACGCAAGCACCTATCAGGTTAATGTGGCTCTACTATATGAAAACATATTATTGGACCCTTGTAACACCAAATTTCACCACCTTCTTGACAAATATTAGATAATTTGTCAAGTACATCAGCATATGGCAGCCATACAAAGTGATCCGGTAGAAGAACATCAAGTGAAAGGCAATCAATATACACAACATGAGAACTGGAATCAGCATACGACTTGGGAGCGCACCACCTAGTAAACAATTATATCAATACATAAATACACATACAACACAATAAAACAAGATAAAAAATTCAAAAAACATAGGGGAATGCTTATTGCTAATGTTCAAGATAAATTTAAATTGCTAAATATTTCTAGAACCCAATTAGGGAAAGGGTGAACCCTAAGCTATTAAAAAATATTAAATGAAAGTAAAGTTTCGTTCCTAAAGGACCTAAACCCTAGATTCAATTAGCGTTTAGGCTCTAGGATTTAGGGCCTAAAGGCCCTAAATCCTAAACCCTAAACCCTAAATCGTTGTAGCTTTTAATTACACATTATAGCATTTAAATTTAGATGTGCTCAGACAAGTACATAAATTTATTTCTAGCCAACTAATGTGCTTTCTTATAAATATTTCTAAAACCCAATTAGGGAAAGGGTAAACCCTAAGCTATTAAAAAATATTAAATGAAAAGTAAAGTTTGGTTCCTAGGGTTTAGGCTCTAGGATTTAGGGCCTAAAGGCCCTAAATCCTAAACCCTAAACCCTAAATTGTTGTAGCTTTTAATTACACATTATATCTTTTAAATTTACATGTACTCAGACAAGTACATAAATTTAGCTTTTAATATAAGAATCAACGCACATACAAAACATTAAAACAACTTAGATTTATAAAACTGTTAACCTACAAAATAAAATTAAATTATTACCTCAATCCAAATGGCCCGAGAGTATCACCCCATATCTCTCGATTGTCAACATACGGACCACGAAGAATTGGAGCAAGGGTAGGTAGTCTCGTTCATACCCATAGCTGTAATAACAACACACAACCAGCAATCTCTTCCGTATCTTTTTTGCAAGCCTTGCACAATTCTCTGTACAGGAACGCAAGCACACCAGCACCCCAAGACAATGTTTTAGAACGATCAAGATTCTGTATCAAAGGCGGAAACATACAATGAACTTGCGATCCTTGATGGTCTGTGAATAGTATACCACCGATTAGTTGCAACATATAAGTTTGTGTATATTGGATGAGCTCGTCCTCATTTGCATCATCTGAAAGAGCAGGAAGTAATTTCGCCAACCAATTCAACCTTAGTCTACCGCCATCTAAATCATGCTTCCCAGGAGCTTTACCAAAAACACTCTCAATAAGGTTACTCCAACCACCTTTGAATTCTGTGCAACCGCTAACTGCACGACCATCAACACGTAATCCCAGAATTATGCTGACATCCTGTAAAGTAATAGTGCATTCTCCTACAGGTAAGTGGAATGTGTGTGTCTCTGGTCTCCAGCGTTCAACTAATATTGTAACTAGACTCCAATCTGTATGGATGCCTATAAGCCTCGCAACTCCATCAAATCCCACATCTTTGAGTAATGGAACCATTCTAGGATGTAAAGAAGGAAATCTATTACTACTAGGATTACGAACCCGTGCTCTTAACAAATTTCCACCACCGAGATTCCATATAGTAGACGACCTATGTTCTGCTTGTAAATGCAATACAGAGGTGTCTTTGGGACCAGGCATCAACTCAAAATTGTCAACATTTATATCATCCGTGATCTCATCCATGTTCTGTTGGCAAAAGTAATAAAAATAAGTCGTGAAATGGATGTAAAATATGAAACATATAATTCGATGTACTATACTAGAACTAAGCTTATAAACACATTAACAAATCAGTATTAAGGTATTGCGTATCATTGCAGAAATCAAAATTTCAGGAAACCCTTACAAAATTGTAAAAATATATTTTACCAAATTTCGTATATTAGACAGTTTGATTAACAATAACCTACCAAAAATAGATAAATATATATATAACTTATAATTTCTCTCATGGAAAGTTCACAATTCAACAATCAAAGTTTAATGGTTAAATCAGAGAGTAAAAAGTAACTTACAAATGAATCAATACGAATGTGCATATGGACGAGTCAGAATCGAGGGGTGATGGATAACAGTTTCTTCAACAATTTGTCGCTTAATTTGTTAATCACGAGATGTTAAGAGTGAAGTGAGAAAAGGGGAAGTGAATAAGTGAAAAGATGAGTTGGTTTGGGTCGGGTAAGAGGGCATTTGCTAGTACGTATAGGGTAATCGGGTATTTAAATGGGTATTTTCAGCCACTCCTCCCAATAATTGGTAATTTTGTTTTTTTTAATTAAAAATATGTTATTTTTAACATTTTTTCGCATTCGCACGGGTTTAAGCTTTAAGCTAGTAAATATAACTCCGGTTCTCAAGCCTTGCCCCCACACTACTAGTACTTCTACCAAATTTATCCTGTACTAGAATTTTACTCCTAATTGAATACTACGAGCTGAACATGTAAAAGTCGTGGTTTAATTGGCAATCTGGGGAACCCTCGCTACTTACCTTATAACTCTGGTTATAAATAAAGAATCCTAATTTCCATCAAGTCTTCCATTAAATCATCACTTTCTCGTTACTTGATTCTTTTTTCTCTCTTCTGAGTTTAAGATGGCGCATACCAAACTCGTCATTGCTGCAGTCTTTGGTATAATCGGTCAGTTCTTACAATCTATTATTTAGAATTCTTCAAATATCCGTATATATTAAATTCTTATTAATTCAGATTTATATATCAACGAATATGCTTAGTACTGGTTTCACTTGTTATAATTCACTGTTTATGATTTCAATTGTTCGTATAATTCTTTCCTTAGTATTAATTAGGTTTTCTTCTTATTGACTTTTTCTATAATTCATTCCTTAGTATTAATTAGGTTCTCTTGTTATTGACTACTAGTACTTCTTTATGCATACATGCTCATGTGGATGTTGAAAGGATGTTTATGTGCATTAACTCAAGTGATGTAAATGTATGGTTATTATTATATAGTATAATGTACAATTTGGTTCATATTCTTTTGCCTTAAGTGATGATATGTTTCTGGGCTCTGAATTAATGCAAAAAACGCAATTTCTTTTTGTAAAATAGTGTTCGCACATACTTGTTAATAACATGGATTGACAGTTAGTAACTGTTTTTTGGAAAACTTTCAATTATTTTTAATTTTTGCTAAAATGAAAAAGAAATGATATATTTACTTCTTGTTTAATATGTTTTCAATGGCCTCAGCATTTTCTGGTATTCTGCTTGAACAGGGAATGTCTTCTCTTTTGGCCTGTTTGCTTCTCCGGCGTAAAACCATCTCTCTCTCCCCCTCTCCCTCCCAATTAAAATACAATTCCGTTTTGACCTTTCATTGATTAGTGTTTTTGCTTATGTAGGCCAGCCTTTTACAGAGCAATAAAGAAAAAGAGTTCAGGGGAAGAGTTAAACCCTGAATATTGTCTTTTAACGACAATGACCTGTCTCTTCTGGGCGTTATATGGTACGCCATCTATTGATCCCGGAAGCATCCTTGTGCTAACGGCTAATGGCATTGGCGTTGTTATGAACCTTGCCTATCTCATCATCTTCCTTATCTACGCCGCAGACAATAAACAAAGGGCATGTATCTGTTCTCTTATTTTTGGCTAGCTAGCTAGGGAATACTATAATTATAACCATCATTATTTATTTAATTATTTATCCTTAGTCACTAATTTTATTAACCTCATTTTGTTTCATCTATGTTTATACATATTGCAGATATACGTAGGAGGTGTATTATGTCTTGAGTTGGTATTGGTTGGCCTCGTTGGTGGATTGGTTATTAGACTAGCACATACCGTATTGGCGAAAAGAGCTATTGTGGGAGGATTTGGCATCTACTTTTTCGTAATTATGTGTTGGCCTCGTGTTTCTAAATGGGTACGTATTTATGGTGAAAATTAGCACATTTTTAATCATATCAAGGCTGTATCTGGAAGTTACTTTTTATAAAAGATAGCTTTTTGAATCAAATTAAAGATTTGATCAATTGTAATCTCTAATATTAGTGTTTGATAGTTAATTTTTAAAAATAATATTTTAATCTCAAAAACTAATTTTTAAAAAGCTATTTAGATGAGCTTTTGTAGATAATACAAAAAACTAATTTAAACATCTATTTATCAAGTAATTTTATTCAAACAACTACTTAAACTGTTGTATTTAGGAGCTAATTATCAAACATGATCTAAATAAATTTGTGTACAAAGGCGTTATAGTGCTGATTATAATATTTACCTGCTGCTTGACTAATATAGTGTGTATGGGTGCGCATGTAACAGGTGCCTATTTGTATAAACAAAAACTTTGGGGACATGTGTAAACCTCTTGTGGTGACCAACATTTTTAAAGATCTTTGCTGGATCATCTATGCTGTACTCAAGTGTGATATTTTTCTTTCGGTAATTTATTTAACTATTGTTATTAGAACACAATGCCATTCGCGATTTTCATTGTCTAGCAAAAGTAAACATAGCACCTCTTTCACTCTTTTGTTAGGTGTCATTAACTTTTCAGCGATTAAATTGACTAGCGTTTGACAGAAAATTAAAACTTATCCGCTTGTCATTTTGTAAAACTGAAAATTACATATTAAAGAAGAATAGATGCATTTTTTAGTAATATAATTTTTAAAATATTTTAATTATATTAATAGATATATAATTTTTCTAATTGAAGTTTGGTCAATTTAATCATCAAAAATGAATGACAAATAACTAACTAAAGACGGAGGAGGAAAATATTTTGTCTCGAGTTACATTAATACGTTATGTGATCTCCGGTTGCAGGTTACACATATTTGGGGATTAATTGTGGGAGTGGTGGAGTTCATTCTATACCGTGTTTACGATAGAAATACTTCAAAGGTGGGTGATTATGAGAAGGTAGAAAAAGTTAAGGTACAGCTCCGACAAATTGACGCAGGTAAGCTTCATAAGAAGCTAGCCACAAAAGAGGCGCAGCCCCAAAAAAGGGACACTTGTGATAGTAAGTTAGTCGTAGGTGAGACGCAGCTCGAGGAAATTGTCACAAAATGACCCCAATGCTCTTGAGAATTCTGGCAGACCATCGTTGGACATTGGCTAGACAAACTTTTGATTGTGGAGTAGATTGCATATACCTTTGATGAAAGTAAATTTTTAATATTTGATTTTAGTGATGATATTTCTACCGATCCTTCTCACCAGCTGATAATTTAGTACGAATTTTTTATTATATACACATATGCACATATTAAACACTACTCTCTCTGTCCCACCCAATTCTTTACATTTTATTTGGGGATCAAGAAATATGTATAAAGTAGCGATAAGAGAAAGAAAAGTGGATAAAGTGGTGTAACCTATTAATTTTTAATGTATAAAATGAAGATAATAGAGTAAAATTAGTGTGAAAATGGAGGAAAAATGAGAAAGTGGTGGAAATCATTAACTATTTTTGTTAAGTTTTGAAATTTAAAGAATTAAATGACACATCCTAGAAAAGAAAATGTAAAAAAATGATTGGAACACACGAAGTAGATTTTATAAGCATGATAACTATATTTTATTATAAATGATGATCACATGCATTCACAAGGTCTACCCCAATTAAATGAGCGAAATTGATAAATTTAGTTCTTTCATGTTTGCATGTATCGATTGAAACACATCTGGAAAACCCAAGTGAAAAGGAAAAATAAATTTATTTAAAATCTTACTAATGCTTTTTCACAAATGTCAATTAAGAAACATATATACTTGCTGCAAATTAAAATATGAAGTCTTCAATGAAGGTACTCATTAAAAATTTCAAACGTGTCCAATAAATTATAAATAATAAATTTTGGTTTGTTCGTTTGTCTACGTCACATTTAACCCTCTACAAGTTCAAATATTTGGCACCCCGCTAGACATAATATTATGAGTATTGACAACTTTTCTGGGCACATTTGTGACTTCTGGCCCCCTTACTCAAATAACTCTAAGAGCCAGAAATTTTGAAATGTAAAGATGGAATTAGGAAAAACAATTCGTTTCTAGAGGTAAATTTGTTATACGTCTCTAATACTTAAATTCTAATACTTCAATTCTAGGCGGATCTTAACAAATTTGTAAAGGTGTTTATATATAATTGTGCTATTACAGTGGGATACGTCGGTGGATAAAATTTTAATAAAGGTAAAGATTATAAGTGTCGTTAGAGAAATTTGGTAATAATACTTGGTGATAATCGTGTTGAAATAATTTAGTTTTGATTATTGTGTATAAAATAGCTGCTATAATTGGATAAATAGAGGTATGACTGCGGAAACGTAGTTGCAATTGTGTAGTACATCCTCCGTTCCGCCGGATAATTTACGTACACTGTTTGCACGTATTTTGAGATTTCAATAAAATATAGTTCTATAATGTTTTTTCTTAAATTTTTTTTTGAATAAAAGTTTAAACATAAAACTTTTTTTCAGAAATTTTTTTTTAAAAAAATATTATGAAAGTATACATTAATCGAGTATTGAAAAGCGTGGCGAAAAATAATGACGGAGGGAGTAGTATTTATAGCTGAGTTAAAAAAAAAATCGAGCATAAATGACTAATAAAACTCTTATCAATCCATTCAACAGTACTCAGAAAAATATCACAATAATTATACGTGATAATTGGCGTTAAAAAGTGAATATTCAACCTCTCTCTACAGAAAATAGGGACCAATTAACCATCGCAGGTACTTGGCACATACGAACCAGTTCCCTACAAAACTACAAGCCACATTTTCTTAGAAGCTGATGCATGCCCAACGACTAACAGTCATACCATTGATCATTTTGATCATTTTTCTGTGAGATACCAATCAGAAACTTCGATAAAGTTAATCAGAAATTCTAGATATTGTTTGTTTGACACTAATCTGACAAACTTATATAATAGAGTATCTGTTTAACTACTAAAACTTTTACAATTAAAGAAACACGGACAATGAGAAAACTAACAAACACAACAAAAACCTAATGAACGAAGTTCTAAATCTTTGACTTTTAAATAGGAAGTATAAAAGTTTGTCCAGTTTGCAAACTGACCGACAGAGTATCGAGTTCGACATCACGATAATAAAGTACTGTAGAATTGTTACCATGATGGGATGTTATAGAAGCCACAAGTAAAAATCTGAAGGGAGAACTCGAGCCTCCACAGAAGCAAGCTTTTCACTGATTCTCATGCCAAGTTCCTTTACATACAGATCTTGATCATAAGCATTGTGTTTGACCGTCTGTAGTTAATGAACTGGACTCAGTCACATAACATCTCAATGAACGTCTACTTTCTCGTACAACACCATGAGCACAAGGTACGTAGACAAGAAGTGCTCAAGAGTTTTCTTAGACAAAATAGAAGTGAGATCTCATATCATTGATGTGTTATCTTTAAAATAGGTTATAGATATACAATGATGATTCACGCAACATAAAATAATATTTGTAAAGATTAAAAGACAAAGAGATTAAGAAAATCTTGCAAGCCTAGGTACTCTCTAGGGTTAGCACAGAGAATTACAATGCGGAGAATGTAAACAATTTTATCAGTAGATACTGAAAAACTCTGTCTATAACTACTCTGACCTCAAACGGAAAATAGTTTGCGTTTCTATGGTTTACTACTAGAAGACAGAGCCGTGTTTGAAATTTGCATTACCCTGTTCAAAATTTAAAAAAATATCCTACTAAATTTTTTAAAAAAATTTACATGAAATAATAAAAAACTAAAGTTAATTTATAAATAAAATATAATAATTGAAGTACAAAAATTAATTTTATGACATAATCAAAATTAACTAAAAAAATAGTTATACATTTAAATTTTAATATCTTATGCTATATCTTAGAAATTAAATATTTACCTTAAAGAGATAAGTTATACATGTGACTTATAATATATCATTTTATAAATAAGTAAGATATACTGTTGATTAAAAATAAATAGTCAAATAAAAACTTATTTATACATAAACGTGTAACTTAGATCTGTTCAACCCATTATTTATTTTTTATAATAAATTTATTTGTTTCATATAATATATACATTAGAAATGGATATATTTAAAATGAATAATATACCTGAAATTTGAATCATTATTTGAATGAAATAATAATGTATACATTGTCACCAATAAAAAATAAGTGTATATAATCATAATAGTTAACTATAATTTTTTTATTAAAACTAGTAGTTTACCTCGTCAAATCAGAATATTGAAGGTGATTTACAATGCAATTTTTGTTTTTAAATGATTTTTATATTAGTATTTTTAGAATTAATATGACTTATTCAAGATAATAATTTAAAGTATAACATTTTTCAATTATTTTTCATTTATAAATTTTCAACATTAAAAAATTATATTTTTTAACTAAACATTCTTTTTCCTAATTTAGTATACATATATATCTATATATACACCTATATATGAAAAAATGTGCCCACTCACACACTCTACGGTAGTACTCCTCTTAAGACAAGGAAGTTTTGCTTTTCTATGGTTTCCTACTTGAAAAACGCGAAGTCATGCATGTGTTGAAAGTATTCAACTACTAATTTCATGAGAAAATGCCCAAAAGGCACAAATTTTTGACCCAAGCGCCAAAATAGCAGCCCTCAAAATCTTGGCCCTTGACCCTTGTCTGGCACATCCCCAACACTTTTAAAACACTTTTAAAACATGCGTCACCCTGCCCAGTGAGTAATTCAAGCATCTTCCCATCTCCTCACTGTATGTTTCACTCTCATAGACGATTAAGACTAGGGTTCAGGCAATTGCTTTGGAACAATCCATTCGATTGATTCAGCAATGATTCGTAAGGTACAGCTCTTCACACCTGATTTTCTTGCTGATGTGGTCAACCTGTGTTGAAGAAAAAGCCCTAAACTCATGTAATGCGTACGTTTCAGTGCACAACGCAAAATATTTTTGCGTTTTTATTGATTGGGTTTGGAACTAGCGCTCAGCTTCAATGCTCGTAGAAGAAACATTTCTAGGCCAAAACGCTAATTGTAGATATATTTTATGTTTGACGTACGTGAACGAAAATTCTGTTTGTTTGCTGGTTTTTGGACACTAAATCAGTGGAAAGTAAGGAAACATAACCCTATGTAGATGTTGCGTTGCTGGGTAATGTAAGATTTATATGTGTCATCTGTGTGCCATACAAGGGCCAGGTTTTCGGTGTGTGCTATTTTGGGTATCAATACCTCAATTTGTGAAATTTTGGACCAAAACCCTAACTTCGCAGAATTGATGTTTACAAAGCTATATATCCAAGCTTGGGTTAAGTAACAGATTTATTAGCAACAATTGATCTAACAACCACCTTTATGGGTTTGTCCTATATTAAAATAATCAAGCTCAAAATTGAATTCCTTAACTCTTTTTGATTTGATCTTGGTACCGTTGAATCTAATTGTTGTTTATATTTTTTTTCTAACTTCAAAGTTTTACGGTTGCTGCTAAGACTAACAGTTGAAGAAGAAAACAGATTAAGAGAAAAAAATATCTATAACAAATAATTGTGTGCCGATAAAGTACGGAGATGAGAGAGAAAAATAGGATTTTAATATAACATAATTTATTCTCGATTATAATATAACAAAGACTTATATAGTCAACAACCAAACAATAATAAAGAATAACATTCTTATAAGGAAACTATACAATAATAAGAATATTATATATGTTAACATCCTCCTCAAGTTCACGACGGAGTCACAAAATCAAACAAATCCAAAGTTGCAACACCAGAAACAAGAGCATCCAAACAAATCCATAACAGTCACAAATCCAAAGAACCAAAGCTTCCAAGCAAATCCAAAGGTGAGCATATAAGAGAAATCGTCCAAAGACGTAGCAACACAAGAGAAAACAGAGCAATCCAATAAGAGAAATCATCCGAACACGCAACAACATAAGAGAAAATAGAGCAACACAAGTCTATACAACCCAATATTAGAGTTAACAAGAATATCAATCATCAAGATAAGAATAGTCCTTTTTTTATCGTAGGGAACCTGCAGCCGCTACCCTTCGGGTGCACACTGGGTAAACCCCACGGGTTCACGCAATAGCCTGCAAACCATGTGTACCAAGGTAAACCGCACAAGTGCGACATGCTCTGGTTCAGGAGGCATAATCATAAATTCTCCTCCCGTGAGATTCGAACTTGTGACCAAGAGGATAATTATCCCCTCTTTAACCAACTGAGCCAACTATTGCGGGCGAATAGTCCATATTTTCTAAAACCAAAATAATTTTATAACTAAAACAAATCCGCATCCATCGAAACTAAATCCAAATAACAAATCTGCAATCATCTAAAGCGTAAATTCAAATATAAAATCAAAACCAATAACCAATCCAAAACAAATCTGTATCCAAATTTAAACTGTATCCAAATCTGATCAAATTGTATCCCAGTTCAAACTGTACCCAAATCTGATCAAATTACGTGAAGGGACGGTGTGCCTTGAGCAGCAGATAAACTAAACCAATGTGCCTAGAGCACCAAATAAACTAAACCAATCTCGTGAATGGCCAATGTTCCAAGAACACCAAATATACTAAACCAATCTCGCAAACGGCCAATGTGCATGTAGCACCAAATAAACTAAAGTAATCCCTCTAAAGGATAATATGCCTAGAGCACCAGATTAAAAAACACAAAAGGCGGAGAAGTATACAGATTTTCCTAGGGCCACCCCCATCATCAACGCGAGAAAAGGAAAGGAAGATGACATAGAAAGAAAGAAAAAAAATAATATTATCAAGGAACCGATATCATCAAAGAGAGTCAGAGAGTATGTATGAGAGTCTCAACCAAAATCGTCTGAAAAAACTTCAACCAAAATCAATTTTGTTTACCCTATAGAATTCCAACCAATTTGAAGAAAAAAACAGTATCCGTGATTAAAACTCTAAATAATCCAAAAAAAATGATTGGGAGAAGAATACGAGAAAAAATATTAATCAAAACACATATTTTAAACCCAAATGTCGAAGCCAACTCGATATAATTCACCATCAACCTATCCCAGATTGGACAAACCCAACTCTTGATAACATGACAAAGTATTGAGAGGAGAGAGAAAAGTAGGATTTTATTATAATAAGACTTGTTCTCGATTGCAATAGAAAAGATACTTATATAGTCAATAACCAAATAATAATAAAGGAAAATATCCTAACAAGGAAATTATACCAATAATGAAACTATCCCATAATAAGATATAATATATGTTAACAACAATGGTTGGAGTTGACATCCTAACACTGTCCATTGGACCAGATGAACCAACAGATGATACACTTACTTTCTTAAGCGTTTTCGAGATTTTCATGTTATCTGCACGGAAGGCTGGAGTTTCGTGGTTCAAGCAACTGGAAATCATAGTCCGGACCTTTACTCTGTTATCTCCTAAAACCCTTGGGCAGTTGGTGTCGCAGCTTCCGGCACCGACAGAAGTTACTCATGTACTCCGATTCTTAGAAATGGTCGGAGAATCACCGGTGTTGGACTATAAGGTGTGAAATGTGTTATGCTGATGATAGAAGCTCTTTGTTCCTACAATATATATATTATCATTCGCGTAAATAATCGATTACGATTATGCATTTAGGACTAAGCTTTGTGCTTGGAGATTTATTGTGTAAGCTTGTGATGACAAAAGATGCAGTTTAAGCAAATGGCACATTCCCAAGGACGACAACTTATATAGATGAATGCCAATACCCAGAGGCACTAGACCCCTTTCTAGTAAAAGGAAGTAGTTTTATTTGCACATTTTTGAAAGGTTTATTGAACGAGACTTCATCACTCAGAGCTATCATTGACACAACAATTGACACAACAAAACACATTTCTAACAGCTATCATTGAACTACACAGAACTCGAAATTAAATCTTTGTTAATTAAAATTTTCATCATATTGTAGAGGAGAAAAAATGAGCTTCATGCAATTTAAATGAACCAATTCGGTTAAGAAATAAAAGAAATATAGGAGTTCCAAGTACTTAACAAATTATTAATAGCGGAAATGGTTTTGAAGAAGAAGATGACAGTTAAAAGACAAGTTTACCCATAACTTTTCTAACAGCGTTAAGTTGATTTGACAGGAATACACATTTTAGAACTTTGAATGTGTGTGTATATATATAGGTTTTTTCTCAAATGAGAACTATAATAACTGGTGATTTTCATAGACAAAATTGGTGAGTTTATGAAATTTAAAATATTTTGTTTGCTCCGATAAAAAAATATTGGTTTGCACAAAATCGCCCATTTACCGAATTCAAAATTTTAACTTTTCAAAAAATCACCAATTTTAACTACAAAAATCACTAGTTATCACGGTTCTCATTTTAAAAAATTATCACTAGTGGAGCGCGATGCTATATATGTATATATATATATATAGAGAGAGAGTGTTTTATTTCACTAGAAATATCCTTATAATTAAAACTATAAATTAAAATAAAAAAATTTAAATCACGTCGAAATATAGCACATATGGTATGCAAATCGATCGTTGGGAGATAGAGAAAAATATAGTGAAGTCGGATTTTTAAAAAAAATATCGTTTAACGGGAAAAATCAAATTAAGAACGGAGGGGAAAAGTTGAGATTCTGTGTGGGAGGGTGCATTTTAATTTTGTGTACTACCTGTAGGAGGGCCATTAGATTAGATTGATCTAAGGGTGTAGATTAGTTTCTAGTTTTCATTTTAAGCTTTATTTTTATTTGAACAAATGCCTATATATGTGTGTGTGTGTGTGTGTGTGTTAAGTTATATGGACCCTACTTGTTATTCCCAAACAATCTAACAAGTAGAATTACAGAAGGCGGGCTTGAATGTAATTCTTGGGTTCTTTTCAATTTTTTGAAACTTCTTGCAAATATAAATATAATTGTGTATGAATATGCTAAGTGCGAATAAGAAATATTCAAGTATTCAAACACAAAGTAAATAAACAAGGATGTTTAAAAACTCTCTGATGGATTGTTGTTTCCACCAGAGATATATATAAATGTAGATAATCTCCGTGATGCAAGAATGAACACAGCTGCTTACAAGTATATTTACAAATAGAGAACTTAGAAATTCTTAACAGATTATGCCTTATCTATTTCTCAGTTCTTTCGATCGATATTTTTCTACTTGCTACTCTTGGTTTGTATATCACCAAGTTACATGTGAAAAAGATAAACTAATAAAACAAACATGTCTAAGTCTAATCAAATGTTTATTCATTTCTCCATCCAACACCTTTATATTTCTTCAAGTTAGCATGGAAATGCTTCTTGATCTTCATAATCCTGATTACAGGCTGGCACATTTCTTTGGTGTACAATCAACCCATGTGACTGTGAAGTCATTATCAACTCCTATTTGAATTTGCTATCCTTCGAGACTCTATTGGATCATCCGTCGAGACTCTTTTTGATCATCCGTTGAATGAGACTTGGGTCATTCGTTGACGCCTTGTAGAAACATCCGTTGAAAGTATTTTCATAGCAGTTGACTCAATTTCACTTATGCAAAATTACAAGGCATCTAATATATACAATTAGACAACCTATTTTACACATCATTCTTGTAGTCAACATGACTTAGAATATCCTACAACTTCTAGTTCTCTAAGGCATTACAGTAGACATGAATGTTCTACAAAAACTTATTTAAACATAAGCTACTCTTTCAACGGATGAAAGAATAAGATTATCCGTTAAAAGCTACAAATTCACTTAATTAAATATACTAAGGTGTTTTGATAAAATATCATCAAGCCTACAACATATTCCTAACAATCTCTCCCAATTTATGTCTACTAGAATTGTAGGCATAAATTTAGAGGATCTTGATGATAACAAAACACCCTATACAAAAAGATCATTCAATAGCAGTTAAAATGATAAGTGCTGCAATTTTATTGAAAGTTGATAAAAGAAAGTTCACACAAGTCTTACAGGCTTTGTTCAAGGTGCTCCTCTAGTCTGAGCAAATTAATCTTTTATTCTTGAGTGTCTAGTCTTCTTTCCCAGCTTTTAATTGTTCTCTTCTATCTGGTGTTGGAGTTTTATGTAGAACTCAGATTCATCTTTATTTGATTGATCCAGCATCTCCTGCATTTTCTTGAGAGTTTCATTTCTTGATATCTATAGCTGGTCTTCTAATATGAAGAATTTTCTTGTGTTCTTTTCATCCTTGAACTTCATTAACCTATATGGCCTCAAGTGCACTCTATTCCCAATGTAAGGAATGGTTAAGACTCTTGGTAGTGCACTTGGGTCTCTCCAGCTTTGTCTTATTAGTTTAATTTTGTTAAGTATCTCATTTTTAGCCACTATGGTAAATCCAAATTTTTTCTTGATAGTAGAGAATACTTTTACTAAGACATGGTAGCCTGCATTGAGAATTCTGTGAAAAGGCCAAGTGAATTCCTTTCCACCCTTGTACTTGAACACTTATATTTCTGGGAGTCTGTTGTGGGCATCAATAGCTCTCACTTCATCCAGCTCATCCAAGTAAAGATTTATGTCTGAAAACTCCTTTATGTCACAAATAAAGAGCTGATCTTCTTTGTTGGCTGTTGTCTTGGGTTTAGATAAGGTTTTGGATTTGAATGGGATAGACTTGATTGGCTTGCTTGGTATGTTCTTTCTCTTTTTAGAAGTGGTTGGTATTGGGATGTTCAGCTCAGGAATAGGAAGGCTTTTCCAGTCTATTAGTTCATCCTTGGGAATGACTGGTTCACCATAAAAATTGACACCAGGATGGACCTTGATTTTAACTTGCTCCAATGTGGGAAAAGTTGGTTGATTTGTAGTAGTAGACTGAGTTGGCTTTGGTTCTTCTTCTTCTTCTTCAAATACCAGCTTCCTTTTTGCTCTTTCCTTCTTATACCCCTTTCTTGATTTCTGCTTTGGTTCCTCCAGCTTCTCAGTTTCAGTTATAGTGGCAGGCTTCTCAACTTCTGATTTGGTGGCAAGCTTTTCAGCTTGTTCCTTAGCTTCCAAGGCAACCTTCCTTTTCTGATTCTTGAGTCTCAATTTTTATTCTTTCTTGGCTTCTCCAAATTGAGGATGTCCGGCCATCACATAAATTAGTTTTCCATTTATGTAGATCTTTGCTATTCTTTTCTTCAAGACTGAGTCTCTTGGATCTTTGTGATTAACAATGAAGTGACCAAGCAGCTTCTTTTTATCATGTTGAAGAGTTGCATAGACTAGGTCCAAATGATTCTTGCTAGAATGTTTTGATGAATGATTTTTGGGCTTCAAAATCACATTGGCCTTTTGATGTCTTCTAGCTGAGGTTTGACCTCTTTCCATATTCCTCAAGCTCATAGCCCTGTAGGCATAGAAGCGAAAGATGATAGGAGATAATCTAGTCATCCTTTGAAGACTTCTTCCTTGCCCTTTCACTTATTGGAATATGTCTCAATTGTGTGAAGTGCTTCACAGATTTGTCTTGATTTTCAATTGGACCGAATACTTTTTCAATTTTCTCATCATTTTTTTTCATTTGTTCTTTCAGCTTGAGTTCATCTGCTACAATATTGATCAAGTTAATGTTGTCTAACACTGGTAGCTTGGAGAAAGTAATGGCTGAAACAATTACTTTGCTAACTTGAATGTGCACATCCTTCTCCCCATCACTAACTTGGACAACTACATCTTTCTCCCCTTTTTTGTTATTATCAAGTAATGCAGGGGTTGGAGTTTGAGCAGACACCAATTTTTGAAGAAGGAGTGTCTGATGGACTTGGTTGACAAGCACCTTGGTAAGAGAATTCTCTACTGCTGTCAGCCTAGAGTCCAAAGAATCAATTTTGCTACTCAAGTTATAGTCCTTCCTGATTTTCTGATGGATGTCTTTCATTGTTGATTCAAGAAGTGTATACTTTATTCTGTCATTGATATCCTTCTTGACTTGCTCAATGTTGGTCTTGATGTCATCCACATCTTGACTTTGTTTGAGAGATTGAATCTTGTGGAGGTATAGAGATTCTAGATGGGCTTAGAGAAGACATTTGGTATTGGCATCTATGGTGGCTTGAAGAGCTGTTTGAGTTTGATGGATAAGCTTGAATAAAGTAGATTTAAAATAATGATCAGTGAGTCCTTGTTAAACATCCAGGCTGGAGTGCTTGTGGTTGATCTAGGTCCTACATCTCCCCCATGTCCATGACGAACACATAAACGCAACGGAAACAATAATTAAAAACTTGAAAAAATCAGAATTTTTGAAACCCACCGCAGGATCCATGCGAAAAACAGATATTTAATTTGTAGATCAGATTATTTACCTTAAGAAGCTTTACAAATTGGTTAAATAATGGAGATCCACATATTGTTCAATCACCACGCATCCCGCCCTCGCGATCTACGCTCTATCGGTATCCACACGAATGCTTGAACTCAAGGATTGGATGTGTACTAGCACAAACTCGTTTCTTCTTGCTCTCTCCATCTTTTCTCTTGGTGGCTAGGGTTTTAGTAAAATTCTTGCACTTAAAATCAGCCACACAAGAGATATTATATAGAGAGAAAAAAAATTATAACTCTTAACTAATTAGGAGTTAGTATTAATTCGAAATTCCTATTTGTATAATAATTAAGTCACACTTAATTTTTTAACAACTGAATTTCATAATTGATATTAGTAAATTCAAATATCATTATTTACCTAATTAATTAAGTCATACTTAATTAATATTATAAATAAATTAAACTACTTTAATTTAATTTAAATCTAATTTAAATTAAATAATCCTTCAAGCATTCTTTGTGTGTGACCCTATAGGTTATTATTAAGTTGGTAGCGAATTTTAAATCTAATATAAAATCGTAAAAAATGAGGGGCGTCTAGTAATACATCATTGCTACCCAAGTAATTATAATTAAATCGGTGATCGATTAAACCTTTCCTGAATAATGTACAATGTAATATAATACCTTTAACCAAATATTATAAATTAAACTAGAGACATGTAATGTGTCATCCTTATCATAGTTTAATCCAAGTTTCCTTGATGAATGAGTAACTATCATATCAAATCAATATTTGAGCGTGACCACACATTTTATAGTCTAGCTCACACAAGAGACCAATAATATCACTCCTAAAATAGGAGGGTTAAATCCCATCTAGATCATTCATATTTCTCATATGATTCACAATATACCCAATGTCCTCTTTTATCATTACCCGGTCAAGGATAACTTTTAATGGAATCAATGTATATTAATTCTCGTATAGAAATATAATGACTTCAGGTCTAATGACCATTATATCATTATCACTGTGAGAATTACTTATGACACAACAGACATGTAGAATCTCACATCGGGTCTGTCCATCACCATGTACATATACATATGCCTGTTTCTTTGACTTTAGTATCACTATACCTATGATCAATGAGATGTGATCATCAGTCCACAAACACACAAGTCTTAATGCATTGTTATTGTCCCTTAATAATAATACTCGACTAGGGACCTTTAAAAATATTGATACTATTCTCATAATCTCATTTCTAAGTCACTTACATAGAGATATAGAATCGCATATCATATTCCAAGGACATTTATAAAACTAACATTTATATCACAGTAAATTAAGAATTAATAAATTATAAAGGGAATAATCGATAGAACATAAACATTAATAATCCAAATGTCTTAAACTAAAACATCATACTGTTGTCTCTAGGGCACAAACACTAACAATCTCCCACTTGAACTAGATCCAATCACCCATGTATCTAATACTCATGTAACTAGTATGACCATCATGCTTCTGCTACGACAAAGACTTAGTCAGTGGGTCTGCAACACTATCATTACTATGCACTTTACATTTATATCTCCTTGATCATTAATCTCATTAATAAGGTGACATCGTTTAAGGACATGCCTAAACAGTCTCCTTGGCTGTTTTGAAAGCAACAATATTTCGGCTTCCATAGAATCATCAATGTTCTCGTTATGAACTATTCAAGCTAACATCAATTATATTTAGACAAAACACAAATCAGACCTAGACACATAATCATCCTTGTCTATCCAGAAATTAGGTTCAGAATCTAGTATCAGTGTAACCCTTTACAACCAGTTCCATATATTCTCCATACACCAAAAATAAATCTTTAGTCCTCTTTAAGTGTTAGTGTTTGTGCCCTAGAGACAACACTATTATGTTTTGTTAATGACATTTAGATAATTAATATTTACGTACCATCGATTATTCTTTTAAATAATTTATTAAGTCTTAATTTACTGCGATATAAATATTAGATTAATAAATGTCCTTGGAATATGATATTAATTCTATATCTCTAAGTACGTGACTTAGAAATGAGATTATGTGAATAGTATCGATATTCCCAAATATCCCTAGTCGAGTATTATTATTAAGGGACAATAAAAATGCATTAAGACTAGTGTGTTTGTTGACTAACGATCACATCTCATTGATCATAGGTATAATGATACTAAAGTCGAAAGCACAGGAAGATGTAAATATACATGGTGCTGGATACACCCAATATGAGATTCTACATGTCTGTTGTGTCATAAGTAATTCTCACAGTGATAATAATGTAATGGTCCTTCGACTTGAAATTATTATATTTTTATACGACGATTAATATACTTTGATTACATCAAAAGTTGCCTTTGACCGGGTAATGATAAAAGTGCACTTCGGGTATATTAAGAATCGCGTGGGAAATACGAATGATCTAGAAAGGATTTAACCCTCCAAATTATTGGAGAGATATTATTGGCCTCTTGTGTGAGCTAGACTATGAAGTGTGGTGCCACGTTCAGATGTTGATTTAAAATGATAGTCTACTCATTGATCAAGGAAACTTGGATTAAACCATGAAGAGGATGACACATAACATGCCTCGAGTTTAATCTATAATATTTGGTTAAAGGGATTATATTACTTTATACATTATTTACGAAAGGTTTAATCGATAACCGATTTAATTATTATTACTTGGATAACAATGATGTATTACTAGATGGCACTCATTGTTTATAATTTAAATATGAGATATTTAAATTATTGCCAACGTAATAATAACCTCTAGAGTCGCACAAACAAAGCATGGAGGAATAATTTAATTCAAATTTGGATTTGAATGAAAAAAGGAAATTTAAATTATTTATTATTAATTAAGTTGGACTTAATTAATGGGATAAATAAATTTTGAATTTGTATATTATTAAATCCGAAATTCAGTTGTTATTTAGTAATTAAGTTAAACTTAACTATTAAATAAATAGAATTTCAGATTTTAATAAACTTTAACTTGGATTAGGGTTGGGACTGTTTTTTGCCTATCTATAAAAACATCCTTCAGGCTAAAATTAGGGTTACGTTTTTATTAGATAAAAACATAAAATCCTAGCAGCTAAAGGTGAGAGAGAGAGGGGGGAAAACAGGCCCGTTCTTGGTGCTAGTACACGCCTCCTCCATACCAACTTTCGTGTGGATACCTCTACGGCGTAGATCGTTGAGGCGGGATACGTGATGTTCGGTTAAAGCTAGGATCTTTTTTTAACAACCATAATCGTAAAGCTCTTTAAGGTAAACATCTCATCCATGAATTAAAAATTATTTTTCGCATGGATCCTGCGGTGGGTTTCGATTTATTCAGTTTTTACGATTTTATTTATTATTTTCGCTGCGTTTTATGTCTCGAAACCCAATAATGGTATTAGAGCTATTTGCGAAAGGTTTTAATTCGTTTATGTGTTTAGCGATTTTGATGATAATATCATGTATACAATCTGCCATGACTATATGTATGCAATTTGTATATTATGCATGTATTGATAATCTGCCATGATATATATTTTATATTATGTATGTCGATGATCTGCCATGATAGATATCTGATATTCTGTATGTATTGATGATCTGAGATGATTGTTGTTATGATTAATTATGTATGGACACAATATGGGACTGGAACATACTGTATGTATATGATACGATGATACAAAGATGAAAAATCAAGTAGAAAGGTTCTGAGTTCGATCCGCAAAATAGTGTTTCGTATATGTTCCACTTCATATGGTTAATTAGATTAATCATAATAAGTATATAATAAATTATATTATTATATGTTATTTGAGCATGGTGGATGGTTATGGCCTTTAGACCTTAGATTAATGATTTTTTTATTGTGGTTTTGGTTTTTAAATACGACTTGCATGTCATTTTGATTCTTGTAATATTATCTCGAATGTAACTCAAGTTCTTCTTGTATGTTTATTAGATTAAGTTTTTTATATTCATTTATGTAATATACTTGAGGAATTGAAGATTAGAAGAAGGAAACCATTGGAGGTGATCTAAGGAAGCTATACACGGAAGCAAATAAAACAAGAAGACATATGATGTAATAGATAGTTGTATTTATATACTTAACCACCTTAGATTGACCGTGATCTTTATCATGAGCTTGATGAAGATCACATAAGATTGGGCCATAACCTACCACATTTTTTTATTTCACTTTACACATATCATGTGATAAATGAATGTTTAGAGTAGTTAGAATGATGCATGCTTAATTAGATTAGCAATGTATGTATGTATTAGATACATCACCCATGCCATTCCTGCTAAACAAGATGATATATGTAATGATTCAAGATTTTAAAATTTTACAAACGATCATGAGATTCGCGTGTTTCAGAAACACGGAATAAAATACGAATTTTCTTTATTTCTGATATGGGGCGATTTTGTCAAAAGCAAGTTCATTGAACTTGTAAGGTTGTGGGTTTTAAGCGAGATCATTGTGACTCCCTCACTACCTGGAAATCGAACCATTGACGAATATTGATTTGAAGTATTTCATTCAAGGAAAAATTGGGAATCTCTTTATGATGGGATCATGATCGTTTTAATATTAACAAAACCCTAAAGTTTATATTAAGTTGTTTAGATGTCTTCCAATATGTCCAACGCGTTAACCCCTAGATCGATAAGGAGTGGGTTCTCCAGAGCGAAGTACTCCCATCTATCGTGGGAGATGCGTTGAAGTATACTGATACTTTCTGACTATTGGGTTAGACTTAACTAAGTTATCACAATAGGATTGTGAACTTGGATGCATGGGGTTTGGCGAGATTTATTAGATAAATATGAATAAATGTTGTTCTACCGAACTATCCAAGAGTTATATAGTTGATATAATTGACAAATATTGTCTACCTTATTGAATCATGTTTTAGGAGTAAAGCCAAAGCTGAACTAAAATATTGTGAAATTTGTATTTTGGCTCACTAGAAAATATATAGAAGTTATTCTTTCCGAATTAATAGTTAGGGCTATTGATTTGATAAAATTAGTGGGAGATATATATTGTGAATATATATATGAATAATCACTTGAACATAATTTAATGATCATCTGTAGACTAATTCATTTTATGCATATTAATATTGTAGATATCAAATGTCAAACAACTCAAACAACTTCTCTGTATGATCAGTCCTTGAGAAGGACAAGCTGACAGGAACAAACTTCCTTGATTGGCGAAGAAACTTGAGGATAGTCCTCAGGCAGGAGCGAAAGCTCCATGTCATTGATGTTCCTCGCCCTGGACCTCTTCCTGAAGGTGCAACACGTGTTCAACAGGCTGCTTATCGGAAGCATATAGATGATGACACGGATGTCACCTGTTTGATGCTAGCGACTATGAGTCCTGAGCTTCAGAAATAACATGAGCATATGGATTCTTATATCATGATTGAGAACCTTAAACATCTGTTTGAAGGACATGCTCGTCAAGAGAGGTTTGATACAAGCAAAGCTTTGTATGCATGCAAACAGGGTGATCGTGATCCGGTTGGACCGCATGTTCTGAAGATGATTGGATATATGGAGTACCTTGCTACTCTAGGTTCCGCGATTGGTCCGGAAGCCAAGATAGATCTAATCTTAAATCTTTGAACATCAACTATGCTCAGTTTGTAATGAATTACAACATGAATGAGATAGAAAAGACACCTACCGAATTGTGGGCTATGTTAAAAACTGTCAAGACCAACATTCAGAACGCGTCATCTGCTCCCATAATGATGGTGAATAAAGGGAGTGCCAAAAGGAAAGGTAAATGGAAAGTAAAGAAGAGGATGGGATCCAAATCTGCCGCTGCTCCTAAAACTGCTCCCAAACAGGCTTTGAATCCTGGAGGTGGTGTTGCAAAGGGTGATACTTGTCACTACTGCAAGAAACCGGGTCACTAGAAGAGATACTGTCATGATTATTTGGAGGATCTGAAGAAGAAGAAGGCTTCTGGTGCTTCTGATTCAGGTTTTTATGTTATAGAAGTTAATTTGTCTACTTCTACTTCATGGGATTAGATATTGGATGCGGTTATCATATTTGTATAAATGTGCAGGAACTGCGGGGAAGTAGGACATTAGCAAAGGGAGAAGTCGACCTACGTGTTGGCAATCGAGCAAAGGTTGCTGCTTTAGCTGTAGGGACTTATCATTTATCGTTTCCCACCGGGCTTATTTTAGAACTAGATAACTATTTTCACGTGCCTGCAATTTGAAGAAACATTATTTCGGTTTCTTGTTTGGACACGAAAGGTTTTTCATTTTTAATTTAGAACAATAGTTGTTCCTTTTTGATGAATAATGTTACCTACGGGGTTGCACATTTGTTTAATGGTTTATATGTTCTTGATCTTGATACTCCTGTCTATAATATAAATAGTAATGATAATAAACGTATTAAGACGATAGACTCAAATCAAACATACCCCTGGCATTGTCGTTTAGGTCACATAATTGAGAAACGCATTTCCAAGTTACATCAAGATGGCTACTTGGATAAGTTTGATTTTGAATCATACGAAGAATGCAAATCTTGTCTAATTGGAAAAATGGCTAAAGCTCCTTTTACTAGACAAGGTGAAAGGGCCATTGAACGATTAGGACTTATACATAGTGATGTATGTGGTCCAATGCGTACGAAGGCGAGAGGTGGCTTTTATTACTTTATTACATTTACTGATGATTTCAGTAGATATGGATATATGTACCTTTTGAAGAACAAATCCGATTCTTTTGAAAAGTTCAAATAATACAAAGCTGAAGTGGAAAAGCAAACTGGGGAAAGTATTAAAGTTCTACGATCAGATCATGGAGGAGAATACTTAAGCCTCGAGTTTAAAGGTTTCTTGAAGGAGTGTGGTATCGTATCACAACTTACTCCTCCTGGAACGCCTCAATGGAACGGAGTTTCTGAAAGGAGGAATCATACCTTGTTGGATATGATACGATTGATGATGAGTCTAGAAGATCTTCCAATAAGTTTCTGGGGTTACGCTCTAGAAACGGCTGCATATACACTAAACCGAGTTCCAACTAAATCGGTTCAAAAGACTCCATATGAGATAGAGACTGAGAAATGTCATAGCATGTCATTTATGAAAGTATGGGGATGCGAAGCGTTTGTGAAACGCTTGGTCTTTGACAAGTTAGGACCAAAATCATATAAATGTTTTTTTGTGGGATATCCTGAGGAAACAAAAGGGTATAGCTTCTATAATCCTACTGGGAACAAAGTGTTTGTTGCCCGAACCGCTATATTTCTTGAAAGAGAGTTACTTTCCAAGAAAAATAGTGGGGAGACTATAGATCTTGATGAAAATCGAGATGTACAAAATGTTGAACCAGAGTTGGAAAGAGAGCAGGATGTAAATCAAGATGTTCCTGCTCTGGAAACACAGGTTGTTCGTAGATCTAGTAGGGCTCGTCATGAGCCAGAGAGAGATTATAGATTTCTCTTGACTCAAGATGATGATGGGATGCTCATAAATAATGATGAGCCTCTTACCTACCAAGAAGCTATGAACAGTCCAGACTCCGAGAGATGGCTAGAGGCCATGAAATCCGAGATGGAATCCATGTATCAAAATAAAGTATGAACTTTAGTTGATCCACCTGAAGGGGTAAAACCTATAGGGTGCAAGTGGATTTTCAAGAAGAAAACTGACATGGATGGTAAAGTACAGACCTATAAGGCACGACTAGTGGCAAAAGGTTTCAAACAAATATATGGTATAGACTATGATGAGACTTTTTCTCCAGTTTCTATGGTCAAGTCCATCAGGATTTTGCTAGAAATAGCTGCTTACTATGACTATGAGATTTGGCAAATGGATGTCAAAACCGCTTTCTTAAATGGAAGCCTTGAAGAGGATGTTTACATGATACAACCTGAGGGTTTTGTCGATCCAAAGTTTGCTAATATGGTTTGTAAGTTGCTTCGATCTATTTATGGATTGAAGCAAGCCTCAAAGAGACGGAATCGTCATTTTGATAAAACAGTCAAAGAGTTTGGCTTTATTCAAAACGAAGATGAACCATGTGTTTACAAGAAGGTTAGTGGGAGCCATGTGGCATTCCTAATACTATATGGAGATGACATTGTACTAATAGGGAATGACATACCTTCTATACAGGTTGTTAAGACTTGGTTGGGAAATAGTTTCTCGATGAAGGACTTAGGCGATGCTACCTGTATATTAGGGATCAAGATCTATAGAGATAGATCAAGGAGATTAATCGGCCTAAGTCAGAGTACATATATTGACAAGGTATTGCATCTTTTTGGGATGCAAGAGGCAAAAAAGAGGATATGTCCCAATGTCTCATGAGATAGTGATCTCAAAAGATAACTACCCTAAATCATTAGATGATAAGGGCCATATTAGCAAAGTTCCATATGCTTCGACAATTGGATCTATAATGTATGCGATGATATGTATTCATCCTGATGTTTCGTATACCTTGTGCATAACGAGCAGATACCAGTCTAATCCAGGTGAGGGTCACTGGACAGCTGTCAAGAAAATTCTTAAGTACTTAAAGAGGACTAAAGATTCATTTTTGGTGTATGGAGGAGATGAGAAGCTAGTTGTAAAGGGTTACACCGATGCTAGCTTCCAGATAGACAGATATGATTCAGTATCTCAGTAAGATTTTGTGTTTTGCCTTAATGGAGGTGCTGTAAGCTGGAAGAGTTCAAAGTAAGAGACATTAGCTGATTCTACAATGGAAGCTGAGTATATTGCTGCTAGTGAAGCAGCCAAAGAGGCTGTTTGGATGCGGAAATTCATAACGGGACTTGGTGTGTTCTATCGATCACAGATCCAATTGATCTCTATTGCGATAACAATGGAACCATTGCACAGGCTAAAGAACCAAGGGCCCATTCCAGAGCAAAGCATATACTTAGAAGATATCACCTTCTTCGACAGATTAATGAGAGAGGAGATATACATATATGTAAAGTGCATACTGATGATAATGTTGCAGACCCACTGACTAAGGCTTTGTCGCAGCAGAAGCATGACGGTCATACTAGTTCCATGGGTATTAGATACATGGGTGATTGGCTCTAGTGCAAGTGGGAGATTTTTAGTGTTTGTGCCCTAGAGACAACACTATTATATTTTGTTAATGACATTTGAATTATTAATATTTATGTTCAATCGATTATTCTTTTAAATAATTTATTAAGTCTTAATTTACTGTGATATAAATATTAGATTAATAAGTGTCCTTGGAATATGATATAAATTCTATATCTCTAAGTACGTGACTTAGAAATGAGATTATGTGAATAGTATCGATATTTCCAACTAGTCGAGTATTATTATTAAGGGATAATAATAACACATTAAGACCAGTGTGTTTGTTGATTGCAGGTCACATCTCATTGATCATATGTATAGTGATACTAAAGTCGAAAACACAGGCAGATGTAAATATACATGGTGCTGGATAGACCCAATGTGAGATTCTACATGTCTGTTGTGTCATAAGTAATTCTCACACTGATAATGATGTAATGGTCCTTCGACTTGAAATCATTATATTTCTATACGATGATTAATATACTTTAATTACATCAAAAGTTTCCTTTGACCGGGTAATGATAAAACTGGATTTCGGGTATATTAAGAATCGTGTGAGAAATATGAATGATCTAGAAAGGATTTAACCCTCCTAATTATTGAAGAGATATTATTGGCCTCTTGTGTGAGCTAGACTATGAAATATGAAATGCGTGGCGTCGCGCTCAAATATTGATTTGAAATGATAGTCTACTCATTGATCAAGGAAACTTGGATTAAACCATGAAGAGGATGACACATAACATGCCTCGAGTTTAATCTATAATTTTTTGTTAAAGGGATTATATTACTTTATACATTATTCACGAAAGGTTTAATCGATCACCGATTTATTTATTATTACTTGGGTAGCAATGATATATTACTAGATGCTACTCATTGTTTATAATTTAAATATGAGATATTTAAATCATTGTCAACGTAATAATAACCTATAGGGTCGCACAAAGAAAGCATAGAGGACTAATTTAATTCAAATTTGGATTTAAATTAAAAAAAAAAGAAATTTGAATTATTTATTATTAATTAAGTTGGACTTAATTAATGCGATAAATGAATTTCAAATTTGTTTATTATTAAATCTGAAATTCTATTTATTTAATAATTAAGTTTAACTTAATAAACTCTAATTTGGATTAGGGTTAGGACTGTTTTTTGCCTTTCTATATAAACATCCTTAAGGCTAAAATTAGGGTTATGTTTTTATTATATAAAAACATAAAACCCTAGCAGCTAAAGGTGAGAGAGGGAGAGAGAGAGAGAGAGAGAGAGAGAGAGAGAGAGAGAGAGAGAGAAGGGAAAACAGGTCCGTTCTTGGTGCTAGTACACGCCTCCTCCGTACCAGCTTTCGTGTGGATACCTCTACGGCGTAGATCGTTAAGGCGGGATACGTGATGTTCGGTTAAAGCTAAGTTCTTCTTTTGACAACCATAATCGTAAAGCTCTTTAAGGTAAACATCTCATCCATGAATTAAATATTATTTTCCGCATGGATCCTGCGGTGGGTTTCGATTTATTTTGTTTTTACGATTTTATTTATTATTTTCGCTGCGTTTTATGCCACGAACCCCAACAATGGTATTAGAGCTACTTGCGAAAGGTTTTAATTCGTTTGTGTGTTTACTGATTTTGATGATAATATCATGTATACAATCTGCCATGACTATATGTATACAATTTGTATATTATGCATGTGTTGATAATCTGCCATGATAAATATGATGGTATTATGTATGTTGATGATCAACCATGATAGATATTTGATATTATGCATGTATTGATGATCTAAGATGATTGTTATTATGATTAATTGTGTATGGACACAATAGGGGACTGGAACATAATGTATGTATATGATACGATGATACAGAGATGAAAAATCAAGCAGAAAGATTCTGAGTTCAATCCGTAAAATAGTGTTTCATATATGTTCCACTTCATATGGTTAATTAGATTAATCATAATAAGTATATGATAAATTATATTATTATATATTATTTGAGCATGGTGGATGGTTATGGCCTTTGGACCTTAGATTAATGGTTTTTTAATTATGGTTTTGGTTTTTAAATACGACTTGCATGTCATTTTGATTCTTGTAATATTATCTCGAATGTAACTCGATTTCTTCTTGTATGTTCATTAGATTAAGTTTTTTATATTCATTTATGTAATATACTTGAAGAATTGAAGATTAGAAGAAGAAATCCATTGGAGGTGATCTAAGGAACCTAATATTAAGTACTTAAGAATATTCTTGAAAACTATCCAGTGACCCTCACCTAGATTAGACTGGTATCTGATCATCATGCTCAAAGCATACGAAACATCAGGATAAATACGTATCATTGTACACATACAGATCCAATTGCTGACGTATTCGGAACTTTCTCAAACGGCCCTTATCATCTTATTATTTAGGGGGCAATTATCTTTTGAGATCACTATCCCATGAGATATTGAAATATATCCTTCGTCTTTGTCTCTTACATCATAAAATGATATAATACTTTATCAATGTATGTACTCCGACTAGGTCAATTAATCTCTTCAATCTATCTCTATAGATCTTGATCCCTAATATATAGGTAGCATCGCCTAAGTCTTTCATCGAGAAACTATTTCTCAACCAAGTCTTAACAGCCTATAGAGAAGGTATGTCATTCCATATCTGTTAAATGTCATCTACATATAATACTAGAAATGTCACATGGCTCCTACTAACCTTATTGTAAACACATGGTTCATCTTCATTTTGAATAAAGCCAAACTCTTTGACCATTTTATCATAATGAATATTCATTCTCCTTGAGGCTTGCTTTAATCTATAAATACATAGAAGCAACTTACAAACTATCTTATCAAACTTTGGATCGACAAACCCTCAGGTTGTATCATATACATCATCTTCAAAGATCCCATATAAGAAAACAGTTTTGACATCCATTTGTCAAATCTCATAGTCAAAGTAAGTAATTATTGCTAACAAAATCCTGATGGACTTGACCATAGCAACTGGTGAAAAAGTCTCATCACAGTCTATATCATGAATTTGTTTGAAACCTTTTACCACTAGTAGAACCTTATAGGTCTGTACTTTACCATCCATGTCAGTTTTCTTCTTGATAACCCACTTGCACCCTATAGGTTTTACCCCTTCGTGTGGATCATCAACTAAAGTCAATACTATATTTTGATACATGGATTCCATCTCAGATTTTATGGCCTTCAGCCATCTCTCGGAGTCTGGATGGTTCATAGCATTTTGGTAGGTGAGAGGCTTTATCACTATCCGTAAGCATCACATCACCATTTTGAGTCAAAAAAATCCATAATTTCTCCCAGACTCATGGTGAATCCTACTAGATCTATGAATAACATGTGTTTCTTGGGCATGATTACTTTCAACATTTTGATGTACATCCTGATCTTATTCCAACTCTGGTTCAATGTTATCATGTGATTCTTGATCTTCATCGAGATGTATTACCCTCCCACTGATTTTCTTAGAAAGTAGTTCTCCCTCAATAAATACGGCGGCCCAAGAAACAAACACTTTATTCTCGGAAGGATTATAAAATCTATACCCTAGTCTGACTTGGGTTCCCAAAAAATAACATCTATCTAATTTTGGTCCAAGCGTGTCAAAGGCTAAAAAATTTGTAAATGCTTCACGTCCCCAAATTTTCATAAATGACATGCTATGACATTTATCACTCTATATCTCATACGAGGTATTTTGAACCGCTTTAGTCGAAACTTAGTTAAGTGTATATGCAGTCGTTTCTAGAGCATAACCCCAGAAACTAAATGGAAGATCCACTTGACTCATTATCAATCGCACTATGTTCAGTATGGTACGATTTCTCCTCTCAGAATTTCTATTCCATTGAGGTGTTCCAGAAGGAGTAAGTTATGCTACACTATCACACTCCTTCAAGAAACTCTTGAAATTAAGGCTTAAATATTCTCCTCCATGATCTGATCGTAGAAATTTTATACTTTCCTCTGTTTGCTTTTCTACTTCAACCGTATATTCTTTGAACATTTCAAAAGAATCATATTTGTTCTTCATAAGATATACATTTCCATACCTACTAAAGTCAACAGTAAATGTTATGAAGTAGTAAAAGCCACACATTGCCATCATACGCATTCGACCTCATACATCATTATGTATAAGTCCTAATCGTGCGGTGGCCCTTTCACCTGATCAGGTAAAAGAAGCTTTAGTCATTTTTCCAATGAGACAAAGTTCGCATCTTCCGTATGATTCAAAATCAAACTTATCCAAATATCCATCTATATGTAACTCAGAAATGCGTTTCTCATTAATATGGCTTAACGACAATGCTAGAGGTAATGGTTGATATGAGTCATCTTAGAACATATAAATTTTTAACTAATTGTGGAACATTATAAGCCTTATCATTAAAATAGAATAAAAAACTATTGTTTATTTAATTAAAATGAAAACCTTTCTTATCCTGACAAGAAATTGATTTAATGTTTCCGGAAAAGGCAGACACATAATAACAATTTATCAAGTTCTCAATCTCGCCTTATGGGCAAAATTAGGTATCGAGTTCCTTCAACTAGAGCAACAACTTTTGCTCCAATTCTAACCCGATACCTGCAGCTTGAACATTGATAGTCTTTTTCTTTAGATCTTCCAAACAAGCTCGACAATTTAACTTCCAATCATCCAGTTATTTCCACAGAAGTGACAATCATTTCCTTTAGCAACACCACTATCAGGCTTCAAAAGCCCTTTGGGATTGGACTTTAGTTTGGCACCGAATAAGATCAAATCTTCACCTTGCCTGTCCACTTTCCTTTCCCATTTGCATTCCATGTGTACATCATCAATATGGACGTAATTCATGCCTTTACCATGTTATTTTTAGCAGTTCTAAACATGCATAATAACTCAGTGAGTGTTTTGTCTATCTCATTCCTTTTGTTCTTAACAAACTAAGAATAGAAGTTGTTCAAAGATTTTTTGATCAAATCAAGCTGAGTCTCTAGACTATTATTTGAAACCTAAAATATCAAGGTACATAGACCTGCCATCTTTAGAACATGTGGTCCAACTGGATATCATTCACCCATTAATGCAAAAGTATGGTGCCTTATTTATTGTCAAATCATTCCTATGAGCCTATCCTTCAAACATCCTTTGAAGCTGCTCAATCATATCATAAGCATCATTATGCTCTTGTTGCTTCTAAAGTTCAACACTCATAATTACAAGCATAAGACATGAAACATCAGTTGCATAATCAATTTGCTTCTCGTAAGCATTTTGTTCAGCACATGTTTCATTCTCAGCTAGAAGAAATAAGGGAGGGGTTTGAGTGAAATCCTTAAACCTGAGGACAATCCTCAAGTTCCCATGTCAATTGAGGAAATTATTTCATGTCAGTTTATCCTTCTCAAGGACTATTACATAGAGAAGTTATTTGTCATTTGATATCTACAATATTAAAGTGCATAAAATGACTTAGTCTATAGATGGTTATTAAATTATGTTCAAGTGATTATTCATATATATATTCACAATATATATCTCCCACTATTTTTATCAAATCAATAGCCCTAACTATTATTTCGGAAAGAATATCTTCTATATCATTTCTAGTGAACCAAGATCCATATTTCACCATGCGTTAGGTCAACTTTGGATTTTCTTCTAAAATATGATTATTTAGGTAGACAACATTTGTCAATTATATTAACTACATAACTCTGGGATAGCTTGGTGGTACAACATTTGTTCATATATATCTAATAAATCTCTCCAAACTTTATGCCTCTAAGTTCACAATCCTATTGTGGTAACTTAGTTAAGTCAAACCCAATAGTCAAAAAGTATCAATATACTTCAACACATCTCCCACGATAGATGGGAGTACTTCTCTTTGGCAAACCCACTCCTTGTCGATCTAGGGGTTGACACATTGGACTCATTGGAAGGCATCTGATCAACTTAATATTAACTTTAGGGTTTTGTTAATTTTAAAACGATCATGATCCCATCATAAAGAGATTCCTAATTTTTCCTTGAATAAAATACTTCAAATCAATATTTGCCAATGATTTGATTTCCAGGTAGTGAGGGAGTTACAACGGTCTCGCTTAAAACCCACAACCTTACAAGTTCAATGAACTCGCTTTTGACAAAATTGCCCCATGTCATAAATAAAGAAAATTTGTATTTTATTCCGTATTTCATAAACACGAGAATCTCATAATCGTTTGTTCATTTTAAAATCTTGAGTCGTTACAGATTTTATCTTAGTTAGAAAGTATGACATGGGTGTCGTATCTAATACATACATCCTTAATCTAATTAAACATGCATCTTTAGAAACTACTCTACACATACATTCATCATATGAGCATATATATGTAAAGTGCAATAAATTAAATGTTTTTGGTTATGGCTTCATCCTATGTAATCTTTATCAAGCTAATGACAAAGATCTAGGTCAATCTAAGGTGAAAATAAATACAGGCTAACTATTAAATGTCTTTTTTCTTGTATTGCTTTCTTGGATGGCAACCATGTGGGATCACCCTTTCTTGATCTTCAAATCGTCATGTCTTCGTGTACATTAAGAGAATGAAATATAAAACTAAGGTATAAAACTACGAGAGGTGGCAGGTGGTGAAATTAGAAAGAAGATGGCAATAAAATATTTAAATATATTAAAAATAATATGTGGTGAGATATTGATATAAGGTATAAAATGAGTGGTTAAGATTGGATCGCATATTTCACAATAACAATGGTTCTCATTTGAGCGCGACCATATATATACTTATATAGATGGATGGCTGTTGTGTAAATAATGCTAATGAGTTTAATTAGATCATTCAAGCAAACTTTAAAGTACAATTTTAATATAATGTAATGTATGAGATATGTCTAACTGAGAGTAAGGGACTATTTTATAAAGTGTAATTTTTTATATTCTCTAAGTTGATATGGACTATATTCAATATTTTATTAGTTTTTTTAGAAACATACCTCATGTAAAGTGTACGTTGAGATTTAGAAATAGAGAATATTAGTTTATACAATTTATACAATTTCATGTCCCCTAGTTTTTTTATATGATAGTGATACATATAATATGATTTTTAGAATTTTACCGATATATTTTTTATCCTTACATGTAAATATCATGCAAAATCCTAATATATATATGTAATTTTGTGACTTGGTAAATGTAAGGTATTGAATAGAGTATTAACTATTATTTTGCCTGGTAATTACTAGATCATTTTCAATTTACAGTTTATATATATATATATATATTTATCAGCATGGAAACTTTGAGTATCAAGATGCCTCATGGGGATAAAATCGTGGATGACGCCGCAACTCCATTTTAGTCGTGGGTAAGTTAAATTAAGTTATAGCGTAAATGTTATTTTAATGCTTATTTTTGGTCAACTTCTAATACATGTATTTGTTTTTCAGTGGACTGTTCTCTTGGCAATAATGTGCACCTTATGTACCAATGTAAGAGTCGGGGTATGTAGTTGTAAGGTTTTGATTGAGATTTTCATAAATTAATTCTTAGATGGTGTCAATTTAAGTCTTCGTTTATACACACATTCACCAGCAAGGCAGCAAACTAGGTTAATACTGTTTTTTTTAATTAGTTGACTCGTTGTGCCACAAATTAGGTGGTCACCCACATCACCGGGCTCTAAATATGGTATTACACCAGTTTCACAAGTTAGGTAAGTAGTAGTTTTTATTAATTATGTTTTTGAGTATATTTGTTTCACTATGCTAAGGCAGGTCGTGATAATGGTTTTGAATTGGTGGCAGAAGTACATCAACATACTGAATTTTTAAGTTTAAATTTCTTTACTTTTGGGTTTAAATAATTTATATGTTTGTTTATTTAATAAGTTGTTTCAGTTTTCATTTGTTACAGTTTAATAATCCCGTAATTACAATTTTAAACTTTTCCGTTCACAATTGGTTGTCTATTAGATTCTCTGACATGCATGATAGTTGGGTGAGTGCCACTATTTGTTTGTACAATTTATACAATTTCATGTCCCCTAGTTTTTTATATGATAATGATACATATAATATGATTTTTAGAATTTTACCGATGTATTTCTTTATCCTTACATGTAAATACCATGCAAAATCCTAATAGATATATACAATTCTATGACTTGGTAAATGTAAGGTATTGAATAGAGTATTAACTATTATTTTGCCTAACAATTAATAAGTCATTTTCAATTTGCAGTTTTGGTTATTTTTAACTTATTTTTCTCTATTTCACATAATATTTAAAATACAATTGCAGTTTACCTTTAGGGAGATGGCTAACAATGCACCTACAATTTTTTCAATCATATTCTCTTTAGTATCAATGCGTTATCCACGCGAGAAAGATGAGGTATCATATGAGAGAGCATTGGTAATATGGTGTTTGGCTGGCTTATATCATTTATCTTTCATAATAAAAATAAGCTTTGACTACTATGATGATGGCGCAGTCTTTTTCCACTACCTAGCTCGTACAGTTTCCGGCAGTAAAGTCTTCTCTCACAAATCAATTTTGTATATGATTGGGTGTGTTACATTTTTCTTGAACTCTTTGGATTGCATTTTCTTGTATTTGACTTATTTAATCAGATAGAATAATAGAATAAAATATATAAATAATGTATTTGAATGTTATTAGTTTATCTGAATTAATTATATGTAAGTTACATTTCATATATACTAACTGTATTAATTGATACTGATGTGTATTAATTGAGCGCTTATAATTTTGGAGTGGAGGTGTTGAAATAAAAGCTCATAAATTGTGAATTATATTCATTGGTAGAAGTTTGAAGAAAAGAAATGTATATATAATTGATAGCATGTTCATATCACCATCGAAACTCCAAAATAACCAATATTGTTCATCATCTTTATCATTATAATATACACACACACGCGCTCACACACACTCTTTGAATTTCTTCAATAGTATCAGAGCTATGGCGATTGTTGGAATTTTTCAATCTTTTGCAGTGCTTCAACTAGTCCTCTAATTGGTTTATATTTTAAATTTTGTTTTATATGTCTTGCATTGCATGTTCATGATGATTTTTTAACTAAATTTATTGTCTAAACTAGTTTACAATTCGTGATGATTATATGATATATTAAAATTATCATGAATACTTATTTGCATATTGTATTCTTTTTTATTATACGGATTATTAGATGGCTATATATTTTGCAAAGGGGTTTTGTTCTTGGTGAGAGTTGTAGAAGTAATAGTTATTTATATGCTCTTTCATCCTGTAATAATTTTTTTATTACGTGCAACATGTTTCTAGATTAAATTTGCTTGTTTGCTAATTTGTTTAACACGTGTATAATTGTCTTGGTTTACTTTCGCAATTACATGGAATTTTTTTTAGATTAGTGTTGTTTTGGATGGTATTTAAAATGAGTAAAATTGATTGGATTTTATTTTAGAATGCTTGCTAGTGTTGTTTGATGTTCTTATTTTTATTGGTATGCTAGTTTAATTTATTAAGATTTATTTATAAAGATCATTATTTTTAGTTTTTGGATTGGGCGTGATCCGGAATCCACCATTGAAATAGATGGTATTGTATTTAAAAATATCTTGTAATACTCGGAATAGATATCAGATAAAAAAATATTGGGTGTGATTTGAGAATTTACATTGAAGTAAAAGATTTTACATAAAATGATATGTTCGGAATAGAGAGAAAATAAAATATAGTTTTTAACGTGATATTGGTTCGGCTCGAGTGCTACCCTCCATGTTGCAAGTTGAAAAGAAATTATTTTAAAATAATTCGGAAACTATTTACGTATTTGGTTATAATTTTAAATCTTGTTGATGAATTTAAAATCTAGATTAAAGGATTGAACCCATTCAATTGGTTGAGTTTGAACTAGAAAAATTATTGGAATAAAATTTCTAATAATTTTAGAAAATAGAATTGCAATCTGGTGCCAATCCTATTAAAAATGATGGGAAAACGGTTAACTCGGAAAAGAGGATTGTGATCAGGTACTTAAAGTACGTTGTACACATTGGTTATTAGGCAGACGTGTCTAAAATAATTGGTTATTACGATATATAATATTAGATATGATATTAATTTAACTTCAGGAGAATTATTTATTTTTCGGAGCCGAAGTTGCGAAAGCAAAGTTCATGAATGTAATTGAAATTTTTTTGGCGAATGTATTCATTAAAAGTTCTTGGTTATTGTGACTTATAATAATAAGTTGGGAAAATGAAAATACTACTCCGAAAATAAGTGAGTATATTTTTATTGGATGATTAAGACCATTAGTATCATGTTAAAATTGGGAGTTATAATATATTTGATTAAAACGTCAAGTGCGAGATGTTATATTTGACTTATTTAATCAAATAGAATAAGAGAATAAAATACATGAATAATGTATTTGAATGTTATTAGTTTATGTGAATTAATTATATGTAAGTTACATTTCATGTATACTAAATGTATTAATTTATATTGATGTGTATTAGTTGCGCGGTTATAAGTTTGGAGTGGAGGTGTTGAAAGAAAATCTCATAAATTTCGAATTATAATCATTGGTAGAGGCTTGAAAAAAGAAATGTATATAGAATTGATAGCCTATTCATATCACCATCGGAACTCCAGAATAACAAATATTGTTCATCATCTTTATCATATATATATATATATATATATATATATATATATATATATACTCTTTGAACTTCTTCACCTTTTTTACAGTGCTTAGCTACATCATATCAATGACTGTTTGAGTGTTAAGTTTGTTGAATGCCATTGTACAAGTATAGAGATCAAATAAGAAACACATGCTCCATGAGACAGTTGGAGAATAGACACGCCGGGTGAAGCTCAAAATCTGTAAGAATTTCCCCCCTCAAGGAAGAACAGTGTTACATGAAATTCACTTAGAAGTTGGGACAACAGTTTGAAGTTGTGTCTAAGTATTTCAGTTTAGATAGTTATCCTAAGTTGATAGATGTACATACTCTTAAATTTCAAAATTTAGGTTTAGCTCTGTTTTAGTTTCTAGAATGCAAGCCAGTGTGTTGGATGATTTTTAATATAATTTCATTAAAGTAAGCTACACTTTGGCAGGCTACAAAACTTTGTAGCCCAAGACCAAGAAATTTTTAACACCAACTTATTTTCTCGATTTTGGTCCATATTATTTTTTTGATAAAATATTTTTAAAAATTTTTTTTTGATAAAATATTTGGTTAGATATTTTTTTAGGTATACAAGGCATGTAGAGTTTTTTATTTTATAGAAAGTGAATTTGCATAAAATGAAATAATATAAATAATAACCTTACATACAAATACTTATACCTTGATATCAGTAAAATAAATATGGGGCCCGGGTGAAGTGAGGGGCCTTAGGCAATACCTCAATCGGCCCATGTGTTCTAGTTTTAAGTTTTCTAATACAATTTATTGTTGTTATATAGCAATTTTATTGAAATTAGTGACTAAATTATATTTGTGAACCACACGAGCTGGTTAGATGCATGGTTTGTTTATTATAAATTTTTTAGAATTTGTATGTTATCTACTATACTCGTAATAGTTTTTAGTGAAGGCTTTGCAAAATTCACTCAAATACTCTTCAAAATAATTCCTCCTCGTTCAACTTATACTTATTTCCGTAATTTTGCAAATAGAAAATATTATGTGGGATGACATCAATATATCTTAATTACTTCTTAATTTCTAATTAATTTTATTTAACATAACTTTAATCACGTTCTAGAATTAAGGTATAATTAATATTAAATTAATATAATCATTCCAGCAAAAAAAGCTCATGTCCTAAACCCAAATTAATCATCGAAGGATCCGTAAACTAGTGTCAATCTTACTCTCATTATATTCATAATTTAGTGTTAAAATTTTATAATTTTCATACATGTTCCTTATACCTATTTCCTTAATTTCATAACCATAAAATATTATGTCATATATAGTCATCAAATCTTATTATTTATTATAATTATAATTCATAATCCCTTATTTTTTGGGTTGAATCTCAAAGTGCTAACTGAAGTGAAAGGTCGGTATCAAATTACTCACTAAAGTTAACGGGGTATCATTTGAATGAGTAAAGTCAAAATAAATATCAAACAGATTCCTCTAAATTAGTGTTTAAAAATTAAAAAGTATTTTTGTGAAGTTCTATTCATTTTTCTTGAATCCTACTATAACCAAATAAAATGTTAAGAATTCTAGTATGTTAGGTATGAAATGCACACATAGGGGGTGAATGTGTATTTCTTGATTTTTACTACTTAAAAACTATGTTCAATGTTTTCAAGAAAATCAAGTTATATGTTTGGCTACTTGAACTTAACATGTTAAATACTTATAGTGATAATTAAATGACTGTGATGGAAAAGAGAAACAATTATCAAAACTTACTTTATCTTTTTATTAAAAATCAAATATGTTGTTGCTACAAATCTAAGTTCTTGATATTTCAGAACTTAGCGTCAACTCTTAAAAGAATACAAGAAAATATACACTATTTCTTTTACTTCTTAACTAAGGACCCGTGAATGTTTTATAGAGTAATTGCAAAGTTTACAGAACTTGCACTAAAATGGACTAACATATTTTATAAAAGTTATTTAGTCTATTTCTATTTTAAGTATTACAGATCTTCATACAATCTTTTAGGTCTTATGTACTCCTTTGTTCAGTTCATCTTGGCCCTTGATCTTACACTCTTCAAACTGCATTTGTAGACTTTCCATTTTAATGAAAAAATAGTTTGTTGACAGATAATTTTGAATCTTCGGGATATATGCATTTTTTAATTGAAACTATTATCGAGATCTTAAAAGTGTATAGAGATGTTTGTATCGTGATGTAGAATGGCTTATCGAGATCTCTTCATCTTATCTTTTTTTACTTTCTTCTAGTAGATTTGAAATGTGTTTTGACTGGAGGTTTGAATGATGGAGGTTTGGTCAGTTTCTTCAAGGAGGATTGATTGTCTAGTAAAAGTGTTTAGGCTTGGAGTTTTGAATGGTTGGAGCTTTTGGTTGGCTAGGGACTTGTTTGAGGTTTTAGAGTTGTAGACTTTTGGCTTATTGGTGTTTTCTTGTTATCCTTCCCATCTCTATTGCTTTTCTTCTTTTCTTCATCTTTATCTCTCTATTTCTTCTCATTTTTGCTACTTTTCCCATCATTATGACTCCCACTGCTTTTGCTGGAATGACTTAGATCTTTCTTTTGTTCATCATGATCCTTGTCATCATCCTTTTCCATTATAGTAGTATTTGGTAGCATGCTCTCAGCATTTCTTAGGTATCTTCTAAAGATGGTGATCATTTCAAGATCTTCAATATTTTTAATCTTTTTCACCTTCAGTTTAGACTCTATCACCATTATTAGCTTTTTTTTCTCTATGACACAGACACACAGTTCTTAGGAATCAGAAAGTGTTTGCACTTCTTGGTAGTTGAGCAAATGTAGGCCACTCCATTGCTAGGTTTAAGATATGCCTCGGGAAAATCTCCTTCTTGGTCTGCTTTGAGTTCCCTTAGCAATTGAGTTCCTCTAGAATCATCAAATTGACTTTATTGATGAAGACATCCAAGTCTGAGGCACTCCTGGATTTGAGAAATGCTAGTGAGACCTGCATACATCTTTCAACTCCAGAGTCCTTGATGTTGACCACCACTCTCGTCTTCCTTAGCATATACTTGGTGACTAAAAGCACCTTCAAGAAATTTATACTCCTGTCAATAGCTCTTTTGTATGTGTGATGGTTGTGGTTCACTGAAACTCTTAGGCCCTCTAGGAATTTACTAAATTTCTTATCAAAGCAAGAACCTTCAGCTGCCCTCTTGATTCTCTCTTCCATTTCCAGCCTCTGCTTGAGTGACAGATCTGAGCTTGTCTTTCATCTCCCTCTTAGGCTTGTTATCAGGTTTTATAAGGGTTTGAGAGATTTAAGCCTTAACTTGTTGTGGAGTTTCTTGAAGAGGCACCTTCAGAGCACCCATAATTGCTCCCAGTGACACACTTGTCTGCATTTGAAAATAATTATGGGAGTCCATTAGGGATTTAATATCATTATGTTGACTTCGCATATGTGCTGAGAGCTGAGTGTCTTGAGAAAGGAGAGATGAGTTTGAAGCTGAAGTTTAGCCACTTGATTTTGTAATATTTGGATTTATGGAGTTGAAGAAGTTGAAGGTGTACTTATAGAGTCTCCACCATCAAAGTTTTCCTGCACCACTCTCTTAATTTCTTCCATCATCAAAGAATAAGGCCCATATATATCCTTGTGAAGTTGATCTAGTTTGACCATAGTGTCATTATTTGGAGAGATTTGAGGCTGGATCATTGAATGAAGAGCAAAAAATGACTCCCTTAGCTGCTTGATATTGGCTTCTACAGTGTTGAGTGAGAAAGCAGCCAGTTTATCAGAAAATTTGCTAAACTTTTTCTTGATCTCCGGCTGATTTGGTTGAAGCTCATCTATTTTCTCCCTCATTATTTTCTTCACTTCCTCTTGATGACCAACTAGTGGTTTCTCCAATGCTCTTCTAACATGATGGAATCCTTTGAGGTGTACTTTATAAACATCTATGATGGAATCATACACTTCTTGAGGAGTAAGAACCTTGACATTGCTACCTAAAATGGTGACATACTCCTCTCTGAATCTAGCCAAAGCCTCCTCCATGTCTATAAAAAATGTATGTGACAGCCAAGCATCAACATTCTCATCCTGCTCAGCTTCATCCACAATTTTATCTTGCTGTTCTTCAACATTTTGTTTATGAACTAGGAGCATATCTTGATAATCTTGATTTGATATTCCAGAGGTTAACAGGTGTTGATCAATATTGGCAAGGCCTTCTAATTAGTCCACAATCATGTCATTGACCGAGTTTGGTTAAGCTTGAGTCTCCTGAAACAATTTGGCTAGCAGGCTTGGAGATGTGTGCAGGTATATGAAAGATCAGGGTTTGGTTGTATAATGATTGGGGTGGTTGGAACATATGTGACAGAGGTCACAGTTGGACTTACAGTATGAACTGTGGTTATGATATTGTGTTGTTAACCTTGAGAATGAACCTCCATTTGAATTGGAGGGGACTTGGCCTGATTACTATCACGTGCCAAGGCCTCAAACCCTTGTTCTTCTTGCAAAGAACTGGCACTTGAACGTGCTTGATCTCTTTCCTTCCCAGTTAGTGGATCATTGGAAACTGGACTCCTAGCATCAATTGTCAAGGCAATTTCAGCTAGGATTTTGAAGGGAGTTGTCCCTGCTAGAGGAACCTCCAAACCTCCAATTAAATTGGAGGTTCCCCTCAAGACTACTACCCACAAACCTTTGAGCCTGTGAAGGATGGTTGGCACTTGAAGGTGTAGTAATAGCTAGCACACGGTCTTCAGTAAAAACTAATGAAACCCATGTGTTTGTGATGGCGTCATCAAGGTCCATCTCAGCATATGGCCTCTCACCATCTAAATGTGGTTTCTGAGTGGTGATCACAGTTTCAAAAACTGTGTCAATTGAATTTAGCAGGGCTTGAGAAGTAGATTCAAGCCCTTCATTGAATGAAGAAGAAATTTGGGATGTAATATTAGAGATGTCAGTAGTGAGTGTTGGCAATTCCCTTGAATAGAAGAGAGAGTTTGAATTGATGTGCCCTTAAAGTGTGTGCCAAGCACTTGACTTCTTTCACCCCATTTAGAGTGCTCAAGAGGGGGTGCAGACTCTTTACAAAATGCACTTAGGAGAGTGATTTGTTCAATGGTGACATCGTGTTCAGAAGATGCCCCCGGAGTCTATTTTAAACCCTTATTTACAATTTCATTTTGTTGGGAATATACAGAGGTGGTCAAATAAGTCGTCAGCTCTATCTTCTTCTTCTTGGGTTCTTGACTAGGTGACTCACATTATAACCTTTTTTCTCTCCACTTTCATCAATTACCAAAAGGTTTACAAGCTTTCTCTTTTTTTACTAATTCCACCCTTTTGAGAGGATGAAGCAGTTGGTTTGCTAGCATCTAGTAATTGAGAAGAAATAGTTTCAGTTGTGGTAGGCCCATATAAGTTGTCATGTTTTGATGTTTCTGTAGGACCAGGAGCCATAGTTGTGCTAGCAATTGTGTTACTTCTCATATCAGGCATAGGGTCAGGGTAAGTCCTAAATTTCTCCAACATAAAGTCAGTGATAGTTAGACTCAACTTTACCTGATTCTTTGTATTCAGTTGTTAAAATGGAATTTTGGACACTGACTTACAGTTACCTATTAAACTAGTATCAACACCTGGAGTTAGGTGAATGGAATTTACCTTATGATTTAAGGCAGATATAATGAATATGGGAAATAATATTTCCTTACCTCTAGTCTCTAATGGCATTGTGAGACTAGTGCTTAGTTTACTGAGAATGAGACTTCGCACATCAAGATGCATGTCATGTGCCATGGAGAATACTAGCTTTTGGGCCACACTTGAAATGTTGTTAAAGTCTGTCTTCCTGCATTTGAAAGCCCTTATTTTCGTGTTAAACACAAAATACCATTCCCTTTTAAGATTCTTCTTATTTAGCCTAGCCAAGTCAATCTTGTCTCCATAATTGATAAAGTTCATGAAAATTGAGATCTCCTGTGAGCTAGGAGCTTCAACTTCGTTATCTGTGGAGATTCCTAGAGCCTGCTTCAAATCATGAGCATTGAATTTCACAGCTATACCCTTGATGATACATGTCACCACCATTAACATCACCTGATTATCATTTACATGAGTGGTAAGCACGGCACTTCCCCAAAATTCGTTCAACACATCCAAATACATAATTGGATTAGCAGTGAGTGCTCCTGCAAGGTTTGAATCAGCAACAAACTTCACAAAGCATTTGAAGTTTTCAGGAACTTGATTTGGGTCCATAAAGGCAAGAAAGTTGGGGCCTTCCTTGGGGATTACTGCACTTTGGTTGTTTGTGTTAGAAGCCATTTGAGAGTTTGAGGAATTTGAGTGCGTAAGTGTTTTGAAGAGAGAAAAATATAGAGATTAGTAAAATTACTGAAATTATGTCAATTAAGATCTCGAAAGAGTAAAGAGGGGTTATGTCGAGATGTCTGGGTATTTATATTTTAGAGACGTTACTTCGCGAAAAGAGAATTAGAATGGTTAAAAATTTATATCATGAAGTCACATAGATTTTATCGATAACTCATATCGAGATGTCATTTTAATTACTCTTATCGAGAACTAGATAATGACATATCGATATGTTATATAAATACTCAGTTATGCCCTTAAAAACATGCAATTTCAATTTTTATTGTAAAATATAGAATATACAACCAAAATTGTTTATGTATCAAAAGTATGTTAATGATGTGACGACCTCCAAATCCGGGGTCTAGATTTGGGAGTCACTAACTGCTAAACAGTAAACTGATATACATCGCGAAATAAAAATACTAAATTTGACCCTTGCATGCATAGGAATCGAGCACAAGTTATAATATTTAACAGACACTAAAACAAAACATGATTTATTATAAACTACAAACCAATTTAGGATAACCTCTATAGGAAGTTATACTAACCCTCAAAAGTCTAATTAAGTTTTACACACTAATTCATATTTTATTACAACCCAACTATTACACTATATACACGCTTCACTCATATCTTACCTGTGTCGACAAGTGGAACTTGAAATCTGAGGGGGCTCACTGGGCACCCTCTTCCGAGCGGTATACTTGAATATGGGAATGGCCCACTGGCACTGAAATGTCATCGTAATAAAATAAGTATGAGCTATGAAATGCTCAGCAAGCAGTATAATATATGTGCTTGAAATGATAACGATAGTATTATGTTGATAACTAAAGAACAAGAGATAAACAATAATATCTGAGAAATAATAAAAGCTAACATGAGCTTTATACAGTAAACAATAAGTTATAGATTAGAATCCTAAACTGGCGGACGTACTATCATAGGTGATCAATTCGTGTGATAGCATTGGATCATGATTCGTAGAAATATGTCCAATAACACGAGTACTCATATAAAAAGGCAACATATCGGCAGGTGGCAAAAGTTATATTATAAATATATATATAATACATAGCCCTTTACTCGACTTCCGTCATGGCCTCCTACGCTTTATCCAATCATTAAAATATTTTTCTTAAAGGAGCCACATCAATCGACATCCTTATTCAAATAACTCCTCAAGCCACATGGTCTGAAATAATCGCAACAACTAATGGCAAGATAACTAGAATTATTAGTTATTCGCTAAATATACAATTAAGATCCACCGTAAATAGTATATCTGGATAGAATAGTTATTCACTATCTATCAAAAAAAAGAAATTATATTCTAGTAGAACAAGTACTATAATAGCATAAATTTAATAAGTCCATGAGTATCTGTAAATAGTGTATCAACGGAATATGCATAAAAGCAATATCAATTCTGGTTATGTAAACATTCATCTATTATGAAGCTAGAATAGGAAAGGGGTTTACTTTCCCGAAACTAGATACTGAGACTAGCTCTGTTTATAAACTGACTACCCTCCTAGCCTCGATTCTATAAATCAAATGCACTAGTTTAATAACCAGGAAAACTCAAATAATATCTATATGTCTCAACATCTACCCGATCGTCTATATCTAAACATGGCATGTAAAGCTGTAAACAGATAGCATGCATATCACATAGCATGTAAACATGTTATTCACGTAGCACATATGTAAGATCGACAAAAGGTAGGGTTTGATGTCTATAAAATCGAAATCGGGCCAAGATACAGGTTTATGATAATTATCTGACTCAAAACGACTCACAAAATAAATGAACTTTTGATACAAAAGTATTAATGTCTCGAAAGTAATTTTAATGGAAGCGGAATATTTTTCTGAGTCTAGACACGTTCGTTTTGTATAAAACGGATGAACGGTCTATTTATTATGAATAAAATAAGAATAATTCAGTTAATAATATTATTAATTGATTATCAATGCCTTTCTATATTTTTAAAAGCTGGAATTAATTTTAGAATATAATTTGGCTTAATTATAAATAATTATATTTACTTAACTATTTACAGATAAAATTAATTGATTAAATGAATTAATGAATTAATTAAAATGATAAATAATTAATCAAAATAAATTTTAAATAATTAAGATAAATTATCATTTTTGACAGTAATAAAAGCAAATAATTTTATGGATTTTAATTTATTCATTGAATTTTTTTTAAAAAATAATTGCCTAAATTATATTTGAATTAAAATTAATTTTTAAAATTAAAATTAAATTTCAAATTAATTTTTAAAAGAAAATATGATAAACAGATTTAGGAATTGGGGTTAAGGTTGTGGAAGATTGAAGGGATGTTGTAGAAGAAGGAGATATCGCCGGAAAACGAAGAAGACGACCGTTGACTCGCCAGTTTCTGAAAATTCCAGAATCCGACCGAGAAGTCCGATAATTTTACGAACGTCGGAGAACCTCCGATCGAAGTCAGAATAGCACCGTTTGACACGATTTCAACTCCAAATTGTTCAAATATCCTTCCCCAGCCTCCCAGCCAGCCTAGTTCATCATAAACTGTTATTCCCAAACAATGCAACAAGAACAGAAGGGGGTTGAATGTAATTATGGCTCCTTTTTCTGATTTTAAAATTATTCTTACTAAATATATATCTGTGTTTGATTTTGCAAGAAGTGCGGAATGAAAGTAAACTAGAAATCAATACACAAAACAATAAAACACAAGGCTTTAAAACTTTCTGGTGGATTTGAACTTATCCACCAGATATATATATATATTTTTATTTATTTATTTATTTATTTATTTATTTATTTATATATAAAGTAGAGAACTCTGTGATGCTTGAATAACATACAGCTGCTTACAAGAGAACTTACAAACTTACAGAGAAATGCTTAATGGATACAGCTTTATCTATCTATCTCTCTAGAAATTGTGTTAACTCAGTACTTATGTTCTACTTGCTACTCTTGATTTATATAATACCAAGTTACATGACAATAAGACAAGACAATAAGACAAACTTTATCTAGTCTAACTTCATGCTTCTTCACTACTCTATTCCAACATCTTTGAATATCTTCTTAATTGCATGAAAATGGTAATGCTTCTTTGTTCTCTAAAACCTGTAATTAGGCTGCCACATTCTTTTTGCATATAATCAACGCATGTGACTGTCAAGTCACTATCAACTGCTCTTTTGGACTTAAACATCCGTTGAGGCTTCATTGAATCATTCGTTGAAGCTGTAGTTGATCATCCGTTGATACTTTGGTTGATCATCCATTGAAGCTTTATAGATCATCCGTTAAAGCTTTATCTGAGCATCCGTTGAAGCTTGACTAATCATCCATTGAAGCATTGTGACTTATCCGTTGAGACTCTTTTCTTGACAGTTAACTCCATTTCATTTATACAAGATTACAAGTCATCATATATTTACAATTCACCAACCTATCTTGCATATCAATCTAGTAGTCAACATGAATTGAACTTTCTCAAAGATCTAGTTCACTAAGCCATTCAAGTATGCATAAATGTGCTACTAATCTTATTTTGCATAAGCTACTCTTTCAACAGATATTGAGAATGATCATCCGTTGAAAGCTACAAAGTCACTAAGTTAAGTCTACTAAGGTGTTTTTTTAACTTATCATCAAGTTCACAACTGAAAGAGATGTGTCCTAAGTCCAATCATGTATGATGATTTATGAATAACTTTTATGTAATCTGTTTTGATTTCATTGATATTAATAAAAGACTTGTTTTGGTTTTATTGCGGGCTTTATCTATTTAAGTGTATAAATAAGATATACCATAGTTTAGAGTAAAGCTTTTTATGGATCATGATGAGATCATAATAATGATACCTAAAAGATGATAACTCTAAACTTAAATATTTCCTGGTCGTAGGATTACTAACTGGTAATTAGTAATCCACAAAGATCGGTACATACTATGCTTGCTTTATTATGAAGAATGTCTGTTCTCATAGACATTTGTGTGGTGACACTATAGATAGTATGTAGGTGCTTATTATAGAATAAGTTCACTGAACATGACTCACACAGCTGAACAACTGATGGAGTTCACTCACGTGTCAGCAGTTGTTCACATAGTGATAGTTGTACAAGTATCCTTAGACTTGAGGTCATCATAGTCATCTTGTGTACACTGAACTATGCTTTGGTTTAGTTCTTAGTCTACCGGGACAATTATAAGGGCCCAACTGGGTATAGGAATTTGTACACGAAGATAGTGTATGATCAATAAAGGATCTACCCCTTCCAGTGAAGGAAGAAAATGTTCAATGCTGATCTACTTATGCTAGTTCAGGAATCTCTGGCCAGAGTGAATGAAATTAGAAAGGAGTTTCTAATTTACATTAAATAGAACTAAGCATAGTGAATGGGAAAGCAAATGATTAAATAAGATAGGCTTGACACAAGTTCCATGCCTTGTATTTAATCGTGATATTGCAGGGTAGAACGAATTGATTGTACGGTAACTACTCACTGAATAGGTTCTGGGTATTCTAAGCAGTGAATTCGTATTATCCGGATAGTCGCGATATGCTGAGAAGTATCCCTCACGATGTAGAATAAATATGATTAATTTATTAATTAATCATATTTAATGAATTAGAGAATTTATATAAATAATGATAAAATAGTTTTATTATTATTTATTTCTACTACCGGCTTAATATTGAACCTACAGGGTCACATCATAAAAGAGAATGATTTAATGGTGGAGGAATTAATTAATAATGGCTGGTAATTATTTATTTGTGAAATAAATAATTAATTAGCAGATTTAATAATTGATTAAATGAGATTTAATTAATTCTTAATATTATTAATTAAGAATTTAATTTTGGAAATTAAATTAAGTGAGAGAATTATTTTTCTAAAGTGTTTAGAAAAGGGATTAATGATTAAAAGGTGTTTTAATTATTAGTTAATTGGTTAATAAGAATGATCAATTGAAGGGTTAATAATAATAATATTTTATGGAAAATTTTCAGCCGAAAATTTTGCCTATAAATATACTATTATAAACCCTATTTGCCTCAACTCAAATAAAAACTCTAATTCTAAAGTAGAAATAGAGGGAGGCAATTAATTCTCTCAACCTCTTCCTCCTCCATTACATTGATCTCTTGGTGGATACTGGTGGAGTGCTTCACACGTGAGGAGCAGCTGCTAGGGATCTCCGCTCATCGTTCTTGGATCGCTATTAAAGACCTCCATCTTTCCATTAACGTAAAGCTTCTTAAGGTAAACATACTGAACTACGAATTAAATATTATTTTTCGCATGGATCCTGCGGAGGGTTTGGGATTTTTTTAAGATTTAAATTTATGTTTTCGCTGCGTTTATGTGCTAAAAACCCTTCAATGGCATCAAAGCTACTTGCGAAAAGTTTTTAGTTCGTTTATGTGTTTAACTGTTTTCGATATATGAGCATGTACGTGGTTCGCCATGATTTGATGTTGAAATAATATGCTTATATATGTATGGTTTTGAATATATGATATTCATGTGAGTTGTATAATCATAAGATGATTATGTAATCTATATATATACTGATATATACATGATTTATGTTTGTTCTAATTATGAGAATCATATTAGATACGGATTCTGAATTGGCTGCTGAAGATTTGTTGAAATCTGGGTCTGGTGTCCGATTTACGCAAACGAAAACCCTATTCCATAGGTAAACGAGCGTCTGAACAAAACTGATAGCTAAAGCTACCAACGACTCGTCTGTAAGGCGTTGGACGTCGTTTACTGTCCGTAAACAGTGGTTCTTGTTTTTCCGATTTGATTCTGATTTTTCTGATTTTTGTCATATTTTTTTTATGATTAGATCATGGATAATATGATATGTTAAGATCAGATTATGTGTTTTAACATGCTTTTATGTGTTGTATGAGCATGGTGGATGGTTATGGTCTTTTGACCTTAGTGTAATGGTTTTGGTTTTGGTTTTAAATACGACTTGCATGTCATCAATCTTTGTAATCATAAATCTCGAATGTAACTCGAGTTATTCTTGTAAGTTCATTAGATTAGTTTTACTTTCAATCATGTAATGTAATTGAAGACTCAAGAAAGCTATCCAATGGAGGTGATACAAAGAAGAAGATGAGGCATACAAGAAGTCTAAACAATGAAGAAGACTTATGTAATAAGTAGTTGTATTTATTTCCATCACCATATTAGATTGACCTTGATCTTTATCATGAGCTTGATAAAGATCACATAGGATGGGGCCATAACCAAACACATTTACTTTATTGCACTTTACATTTACTTGTTTATTTAATTTTATATATGAGATATATGCCTATGTTTACCATGCGATGATAGATTTAGGTGGACTTAAATCAATATAAGGCATGCTCTAGAAAATCTAGAATAGGAATCATTTCTTGCCTTAACAATAATATTATGAATACAATCATGAGATTCTTGTTTTTATGAAACACGTAATTAAATATGAATTTTCAATATTGAGAGAAAGGATGATTCTGTCAAAAGCAGATTTCTATCTGTAAGAAAGGGGTATTAAGTGACGCCTCTTGACAATGCTCCCCCCTATATGGGAATCATCTGATTATCGATTATTGATTTGAAATATTTAATTTAAAAGGAAGAATCTCTTTATAATATGATTATGATTGTAACATAATATAATCCCTCTAAAATTAAATAATATCAAGTAGTAATTGGCCAATGACACAACGGGTTTGTGTCTTGTGTCGGTCATAGCCTTCCAACATGGTAGAAAGTGGTTCTTATTTTTAAATCATTGTCGTTTTGTGTTACAGCCGAGGGCTTTGATTTAGAAATAAGAAATACTTGTCTATTACATAGAGATGTGTACATTGAATTAGAATCTAAAGGTCGTTACGTGCTACAGCCGTGGGCCGTTGGAGACTGATTCAATTGTACGAAATGTTGGGTTAGACTTGACTTAAAAAATTGAGTTTGTCGTGCTACAGCCGTGACTCAATTATTCAAGAGGCTAAAGTTTTATTAGGGAATAACATAAGATGTAATTGACAAGAATTGTCTGCCTATTGAACATCACATGACATTTCGTGCTATAGCCGAGGTTGTGTGATGGAATGTAGGATCCCTATTCCCACTAGCATTATGAATGCTTAATTTTCACTTAGGGGTTGTATAAATTAGATAAACTAGTGGGAGCCACTTATGAATAAAGACCCGATTCATATAGTGTCTTGAAATGAAATTGAATATTTGCTAAGTGTTGTTATGTGTTCATCATTTACAGATTTAATATATTCGTTATGTCTTCTGCACTATCACTCCGGAGTATACTAGATGCTCACAAGTTGACTGGTCCTAATTTTGCTGACTGGCTTCGAAACTTGAGAATTGTTCTCAGGGTTGAGAAGCTGGAATATGTGCTTGACTCACCTAAGCCTACTGAACCTGCTAGCGATGCACATAATGATGAACATGTTGTGTATCGTAAGTGGATAGATGATGCAAATGTTGCTCAATGCATCATGCTAGCTTCCATGAACATTGAGCTACAGAAGCAATATGAGCATATGGATGCTCACACTATCCTTATGCATCTACAAAAGTTATGTGATGTGGCAGGGAGGACAACTCGATATGAGATATCGAAGGAGCTGTTCGGTTGTAGGATGTCTGAGGGATCATCTGTGAATGACCATGTACTTAAGATGATCAATTTGATTGAACGTCTTGGACAACTTGGTTTTGCCATGGATGGGGAGTTGAGCCAAGACTTGGTCTTTCAATCACTTCCGAGTTCGTTCTCGCAGTTTGTTGTGAACTTTTACATCAATAAGCTGGATGTCAACCTGCTTGAACTCCACAACATTTTGAAGACTGCGGAATCGAATTTTCCCCCTAAGAAGAGTTCTGTTCTTCTAATTGGTGAAGGTTCCAATCCTAAGAAAAGGAAGAAGAACCCTTCCAAGAAGAAGAAAGTAGGTGAGAAAAAGCCAGTTCCACCAAAAGCTGAAGACCCCAAAAGCAAAGCTGTTTGCTTTCACTGTAACAAGATGGGGCACTGGAAGAGGAACTACAACATTTACCTTGCAGAATTGAAGAAGAAGAAGGGTAGTGAGACTACCATTTCTGATTCAGGTATGTTCATGATCGAAGTTAATATGTCATTAAGTCAAATTTCTATTTGGGTATTAGATACCGCCTGTGGTTCTCATATTTTTAATTCGTTGCAGGGACTAAGGAGAAGTAGGACTCTTGAAGAAGAGGAGGTGATTCTACAGATGGGAAATGGAGCAAGAGTTGCTGCTGAAGCTGTAGGATCATTTCATTTACATATGCCTACGGGCAAGACTATTGTTCAAAATAATTGTTATTTCATTCCCTCGATTGTGAGGAATATTATTTCTATTCCATGTTAGACTTGGCTGGATTTTCGTTTGTTATTCATAATAATAAATGTTCAATTCTTAGAGATAACGTTCTTTATGGAAGTGGTATTTTAAACAATGGTCTATATGTATGTGACGTAGAGCATAATTTACTACAAATTGAACATAATAATAAAAAAAGGGATGATGAAAATCTCACTTTCTTGTGGCACTGCGGACTTGGTCATATTAGTGAAAATAGACTGCGGACATTGCATAAGGAAGGGTTACTTGACCCCTTTGATTTTGAATCATATCCTACATGTGAGTCTTGTCTATTGGGTAAAATGACCAAATCTCCATTTAGGGGACATGGAGAGAGGGCTGCAGATTTACTAGGATTGGTACACACAGATGTATGTAGACCAATGTCTACGCAAGCCATGGGTGAATTTTCATACTTCATTGCTTTCATAGATGATCGATCTAGATTCAGATATGTGTATTTGATGAAACACAAGTCTGAAGCCTTTGAAAAGTTCAACGAATATAAGTATGAAGTGGAGAAACAAACCAAACATAGTATTCTAACTCTTCGATCAGATCGAGGTGGTGAATACTTGAATGGAGAGTTTCTAGCTTATCTCAAAGAAAATGGTATAGTCTCCCAGTGGACTCCTCCATATACTCCACAGTTGAATGTGGTATCAGAAAGGAGAAATTGAACTTTGTTAGACATGGTTCGGTCCATGATGAGCTATGCGAATCTTCCAGTATTCCTATGGGGTTATGTATTGGAAACCTCAGCATATTTACTGAATAAGGTGCCTTCCAAATCTGTTCCTCAAACTCCATATGAGATATGGAAAGAAAGGAAACCGAGTCTTAAACACGTTAAGATTTGGGGATGTCCAGCTTATGTCAAGAAAGTTGACCCAGATAAGCTGGAATCTCGGTCTGTAAAATGTAATTTTGTGGGATATCCTAAAGAGACTTTAGGGTATTACTTTTACATCGATCATCGGGTGTTTGTCTCCAGACATGCTACCTTCTTGGAAAAGCAGTTTATCCTTGAAGGAAACAGTGGGAGCAAAATTGAACTTGATAAAGTTCAAGAAGCACAAACTACTACGGATCAAGTGGAAACAGTTGTTCAGACTGAACAACCTTCATTGGAACAGCCCATTCGTAGGTCAGGGAGAGTGTCTCGCCAACCTGAGAGGTATTATGTCCTTGTCATTGAGAATGACAATGAGTTGTCAATCATTGATGATGACGAATCTGTGACCTATAATGAGGCTATGAGTAGTATTGACTCAGAAAAATGGCATAGTGCCATGAAATCCGAAATGGAATCTATGTATACCAACCAAGTATGGACTCTGGTTGAGGCGCCTGAAGGTGTTAAGCCTATTGGGTGCAAGTGGGTATACAAAAGAAAGATTGGAGCTGGGCAGGTGGAGACCTATATGGCCAGGCTCGTGGCAAAAGGATTCAGACAAAGGCAGGGGATTGACTTTGATGAAACTTTTTTTTTGTAGCCCTGTTAAAATCAATTCAGATTTTGCTTGCGATTGCTGCTTACTACGACTATGAGATATGGAAAATGGACGTGAAAACGGCATTCCTCAATGGGAAACTTTAAGAGGAAGTGTATATGACACAACCAGAGGGTTTTCTTTCCAAGGAAAATGAACACCTAGTATGTAAGCTGCTGCGAACCATATATGGTTTAAAGCAAGCTTCTCGTAGATGGAACATCCGTTTTGATGAGACAATCAAAGAGTTTGGTTTTATCAAAAACATAGATGAACCATGTGTCTACAAAAAGGTTAGTGGGAGCGCAGTAACATTTCTTGTATTGTATTGAAAAACAGGAGACGTCAAGAGAGTTGACACACATAACAACGTAGCAGACCCACTCACAAAGCCACTTTCTCAAAGTCACTTTGATCGTCATAAAGACAAGATGGGTATTAGATACCGGAGTGATTGGCTTTAGTACAAGTGGGAGATTGAAAGAGATGTGTCCTAAGTCCAATCATGTATGATGATTTAGGAATAACTTTTATGTAATCTGTTTTGATTTCATTGATATTAATAAAAGACTTATTTTGATTTTATTTGCGGGCTTTATCTATTTAAGTGTTTAAATAAGATATACCATAGTTTAGAGTAAACCTTTTTATAGATTATGATGAGATCATAATAATGAGACCTAAAAGATGATAACTCTAAACTTAAATATTTCCTGGTCGTAGGATTACTAACTGGTAATTAGTAATCCGCAAAGATCGGTACATACTATGCTTGCTTCATTATGAAGGATGTCTGTTCTCATAGACATTTGTGTGGTGACACTATAGCTAGTATGTAGGTGCTTATTATAGAATAAGTTCACTGAACATGACTCACACAGCTGAACAGCTGATGGAGTTCACTCACGTGTCAGCAGTTGTTCACATAGTGATAGTTGTACAAGTATCCTTAGACTTGAGGTCATCATAGTCATCTTGTGTACACTGAACTATGCTTTGGTTTAGTTCTTAATCTCCACGGACAATTATAAGGGCTCTACTTGGTATAGGAATTTGTACACGAAGATAGTGTATGATCAATAAAGGATCTACCCCTTCCAGTGAAGGAAGAGAATGTTCAATGTTGATCCACTTATGCTAGTTCAGGAATCTCTGGCCAGGGTGAATGAAATTAGAAAGGAATTTCTAATTTACATTAAATAGAACTAAGCATAGTGAATGGGAAAGCAAATGATTAAATAAGATAGGCTTGACACAAGTTCCATGTCTTGTATTTAATCATGACATTACAGTGTAGAAGAAATTGATTGTACGGTAACTACTCACTGAATAGGTTCTTGGTATTCTAAGCAGTGAATTCGTATTATCCAGATAGTCGCGATATGCTGAGACGTATCCCTCACGATGTAGAATAAATATGATTAATTTATTAATTAATCATATTTAATGAATTAGAGAATTTATATAAATAATGATAAAATAGTTTTATTATTATTTATTTCTACTACCGGGTTAATATTGAACCTACAGGGTCACACCATAAAAGAGAATGATTTAATGGTGGAGGAATTAATTAATAATGGCTGGTAATTATTTATTTGTGAAATAAATAATTAATTAGCAGATTTAATAATTGATTAAATGAGATTTAATTAATTCTTAATATTATTAATTAAGAATTTAATTTTGGAAATTAAATTAAGTGAGAGAATTATTTTTCTAAAGTGTTTAGAAAAGGGATTAATGATTAAAAGGTGTTTTAATTATTAGTTAATTGGTTAATAAGAATAATCAATTAAAGGCTTAATAATAATAGTATTTTATGGAAAATTTTCAGCTGAAAATTTTGCCTATAAATATACTATTATAAACCCTATTTGCCTCGACACAAATAAAAACCCTAATTCTAAAGTAGAAATAGAGGGAGGCAACTAATTCTCTCAACCTCTCCCTCCTCCATTACATTGATCTCTTGGTGGATACCGCTGGAGTGCTTCACACTTGAGGAGCAGCTGTTAGGGATCTCCGCTCATCGTTCTTGGATCGCTATTAAAGACCTCCATCTTTCCATTAACGTAAAGCTTCTTAAGGTAAACATATTGAACTACGAATTAAATATTATTTTTCGCATGGATCCTGCGGAGGGTTTCGGTTTTTTTAAGATTTAAATTTACGTTTTCGCTGCGTTTATGTGCTAAAAACCCTTCAACAACATATTCCTAACAATCTCCCCCAATTTATGTCTACTGGAATTGTATCCATAAATTAAGAGAAACTTGATGATAACAAAACACCCTAAATGTACAGATTGAATTATAGTAGATGAAACTGATAAGTGCTACACATTTATTGAAAATTGAACAAAGTAAAGTGTACAAAGAGTTCTCACAATCATTATCAAGGTGCTCCTCTAGTCTGAGATGATGTTTTTTATTTCCTTGATTGTCTTGGTTTCTTCCCCAGCTTCCGGTTGTTTTCATCTATTTAATTTTGGAGCTGCCTGTGGAATTCAAATTCTTCAGCATTTGACAGATCTAGCTTTTCTTGCATTTCCAGTAGAGTCTCATTGCTTGAGATGCTCAATTGGTCATCCAATCTGAAGAATCTCCTAACACATTTGTCATCCATAAATTTCATCAGCCGGTAATGCCTCAAGTGCACTTTACTTCATGTGAAGGGAATTGTTAGAATTCTTGGAAGTGCATTTGAGGCTTTTCTGCTCCTTAGTTCTTCTATCTTCTTTAGAACCAATTTCTTAGTTGTCACATTGAATCCAAAATTCTTTTGAAGGATGAGAAGATCTTTATCAAAACATTACAACTTTCTTGGAGAATTCTGTGAAGGGGCCATATGATCTCTCTACCACCTTTATATTTGAATACCAGTCTTTCAGGGAGATATCTGTGAGCATCAATCCCTCTTACTTCTTCCAATTCATCCAAGTAGAGACTTATATTTGAAAATTCCTTGATGTCACAGATATATAGAAGATCTTCTTTGTTGACAGTTGGTTGAGTTTTGGCTAAGGTTTTGGTTCTGAGAGACACAGGCTTAACTTTCTTGATTGCTCTTTTCTTTGTCCTCTTTGCTTTGTTGAAAATTGGCAAATTAAGTTCAGGAAGTGGCAAACTCTCCAAGTCTACTGGCTCATCCTTGGGAACTATTGGCTCACCATGAAAGTTCTTTGTTGGATTCACCTTAAATTCTTCCTGCACCACTGTGGGCTTGGATGTTTGAGTTCTAGTTGGATTCATCTGGTCTTGGAGTCTCAAACATAAGATCCACGGGATTTTTGTCTGATGACTTTGGATAGTTTCTTTTGGGCTTCAAAACCAAGTTGGCCTTTGGAGACTTTATGCATGAGGGTTGGCCCTTTTCCAAGCTACCTAGACTCATTTCATTCATACAGATTTGCTTGACTTGTGAGAAGTGATGAAAGGTCTTGTTAGGTTTCTCTATTGGACCAAATTTCTTTGTAAATTCTTCATCTATTTTCCTCCATTTATCATCCAATTCCTTCGCAACTGTTGCAACATCAAGTTTCTTGAAATTTGTCTTTGAATCCAACTTGGCAGCTGCTATCTGGATCAGATCAATATTGTCCAAGACTGGTGGCTTGGGAAAAGTAATTTCTGGAATAATTACTTGGTTGAGTTGTCTATTGACGTTAAGCAAGGTTGTGTTGGGAAATTTAGCATCTAGCCTGTCAGAATCATCCTTCTTGACTTGATCAATATCTGTCTTCAGCTTAGTGACATCCATAGACTATTTGAGAGACTGGATTTGATATAGTTGAAGAGAGTTGGGGTGTGCTTGTAGAAGTTGCTTGGTGCTGGCATTTATTGTGGCTTAAAGAGCTGTCTGAGTTTGTTGATTGAGGTGAGATAGAGTAGATTTGAAGTGGTGCTCATCACATGTCTTGGAGAAAACCAAGATGGCATGCTTGATCTTGAACTAGGGCCTGCTTCTCCCCCTATTTCGATTAGCTCTTCTTCACCATCATCTTCATCCCCAAAGAAGTCCTCAGAACCACCAGTTCCATAGTCAATGTCATCACCAGCTGTAGATGGCAAGGCTGTGATGGCATCTTTTGCCCTTTGCATTGAAGCGGTTGTATGCACCAAGTTAAGCATTCTTTCTGCAGCCATATTGTCTTATTCAGCTAGAACTTGATAAGATAAAATAGGGTGAGTAAATGCCTCATCTTCATAAGAAACAAAATCTAAAACAGCTTGATATTCTTGTTGAATTAGTTATTTCTTGTCAGCCTCATTGACATCCATCAACTCACTTATAATGGGATCTTCCCATTCAGATGTACCTGCTTTTCTCTCATTTTCTCTCTGTTCTTGCATCAAGGGCTCCCCTTGGCTCACCACCCTCACACCCTCACCTTCACCTACCAAGGTGGAACTCCTCTCACTCACTTTTGCCAGGATGGAAGAAATAGCCTGCATATTTTCACTCTTTTCCTCTCCTTTTGCCTGAGAGCAACTCAGCCTCTCACTCAATTCGCTCCCTTCCCTAAGTCCTAAAAGTGATTGTACTACTACTAAATTATCTACACTTGTGACAATTATTGAGATTTGAAGTGGTGCAGTGATTGTCAACGGATGAGGAACATCCGTCGAAGCAGTAGTTTTAAGTGTCAATGGATGACTACTGTTAAGCACATCCATCGAGATACAATCACTTGTCGACGGATGAACAATATCCGTCGAGATAGAAGAAATGAATGAGTTTGGAGTAGAGACTATTGTAGAATCTATGGGGATTGATTTGAGATTTTGCATAGATGTTTCAGTAGACTCAGAAAGAAATGGCAAGTGAGCCAACAAATCATCTAAAAGATGATGCTCACTTGCTTGGATTTTTGGCTTCTCCATGAGAGTTAAAGTGAGTGTGTGGGTGAGTTTGGTGTATTAGGTGCCTCTATGATTAAAGATTTTGGCTGTGACTCCACATTTGTTGGAGTCACATCAAGCTAACTTTGTGATGATGCATGTATTGAGTCTTTGACTGTAGTAGGTACTGTGTGTGCACCTTATGTATCCCCGGTGTGTTTAGATTTATTCTTTCTGGCATAAATTTGGGGTAAGCTAGTGTCCCTTACCCTCTTGGCCTATGCTTTTGGCTGAGAGCTTTCTTAAATAGTTACATCCTTTTGGGAGGATGCAACTAGTACTGAGCTAATGTCCTTATTAATCACTGCAGTTTGTTGGGAAAATGCAGTGTGGCTAGGTTAGGATTCACTCACCTCTCCAACCTTATTCTTAGAGCCTCTTTGATGTTCACCATGTCCCTCACCTATCTCACTCTCCTTCACACTCCCCTCTTGGTGTTTGGTAGATTTTACAACTGGCTTCTTTTGAGAGAACCCAGAGGGGGCTTTCTTTGATTTGGATTTAGAAATTTTTGGTTTAGTGGTTTGGGTAAGCATCTGTTTGGTCACATTCACATATGGCATTGCCACAGTGGTTTGCAAAGAAATAGATTGAGAAGTAGTGAAGACAGAAGTGTTTACCTTACTTACTTGAGGTTGTTCCATGATTGGCATGTATACAAGTGGAACATCCTTGTGATGATTTGACCTGTTAAGATCAGCAAGCTAGCTTGTTTATTGGGTTCTCAATTAAAAGATTCTCAGAAACAAAATTAGCTAGCATCATAAGAAATCTAGCATAATAGATATTCTTAAACCTCTTTTTAATGTCCCCTAGCTTACTCCTTATCTCATACATGACATAAGTGCTGAAATTGAAATACTTATCACTAAGAAGCATATAAAGCATGTTAACTAGTGAGTAAGATACAACATCAAAATTACTGACTTTTCCAGAAAACACTTTGATAAAGGAATCACACAAGAAACTCCATTTTTTTCTGAGGCCTAATCTTCTAACTTCACCTAACTTAGTGGCAGTTAGAGCATAACCCATAGAGACTAGCATGTTACTCACATCAGTGTCTGTGTGTGGAGCAAATGTGTTATTTTCAGGCAATTTAAAACATTTTTCTATTGCAACATAGTTAACACAGTGTTCATTACCTTTGAGAGTGAAGGTAATAGTCTTGTCCTTTGAATTGAACACAATTGTAGTCCAAACTTCCTCACCAACTTCACAGTAGATGGTTGGGGATTCAAGCATGGCATAATTCAATTTGCAGTTCAGTATGAAGTCCATCATATCTTTTGATAATCTTCAGATGCCGGAATCTTCTTGTTTACAAAAGCCACGAAGTTGTTCTTTTCATAGACAAAGCCAGTTGAGGACATAATCTTTACTACGGGTGCCATTGATGTGATTAAGTTTAGTTGCAGAGAGAGTATCTGCTTTGGAGAAGAAGAGGGTTAGAGAAATTGCTTTGAGAATGATAAAAGAGAAGAATAAAAATGAATTTAGCTTTTATACCATCTCAGACATAAACTGTCAAAAGTAATAAAGTAAGATAAAGTAACCAATCAAAATAGCCCAAAATAGCCGTTTAAAAATAATAAAACTGTCAAAATTCTAAGATTATCCGTTGAAATATACATACAGGCTGTAAGTAAATTCGATCGATAATGTTCAGAATCAACAGCTAAGATTGAGGCACTTCGACGGATGATAATAAAGGTACCCAGAGTAATAATTGATACTTCGATGGATGATGTGTTTCAACGGATATTCATTCTCAACGGATAATGAATCATCCGTCGAGATACAAATTCTGACTTAGTCAAAATTTTATCAAGAAAAGGAAATATCAATTTTAACTCTGGCTACATTACAACTTGCAAAATTATCCAATATGATTTAAGAGTAATTAACCATACATAACTCACTTACCAACCTAGAGAAGGTGGATTCATCAAGTGGCTTGGTAAAGATGTCTGCAAGTTGCTTCTCACTTGGAACAAAATAAAGTTTCACAATACCATTCATTACATGCTCCCTAATGAAGTGGTACTTGATGTCTATGTGCTTTGTTCTTGAATGTTGTACTGGATTTTCAGTAATGGCAATTGCACTTGTGTTATCACAGAAAATAGGAATTTTGTCCACTTGCAGACCATAGTCCAATAATTGGTTTTTCATCCATAGAATTTGTGCACAGCAACTACCATCAACAATATATTCAGCTTCATCTGTAGAATTAGAAACTGAATTTTGCTTTTTACTGAACCAGCATACTAGCTTGTTTCCTAGAAATTGATAGGTTCCTGTTGTACTTTTTCGATCAGTTTTACAACCTGCATAATCTACATCTGAATAACCAGTTAGATTAAAACCAGAATCTCTAGGATACCAAATGTCAAGTTTTGGTGTTCCCTTGAGATATCTTAAAATTCTCTTAATAGATATTAAATGAGATTTTCTAGGATTAGCCTGAAATCTAGCACAAAGACAAGTAGCAAACATTATATCTGGCCTACTAGCTGTTAAATATAAAAGTGAGCCAACCATGCCTCTATAGCTTGAAATATCCACAGACTTTTCAGTAGTGTTTAATTCAAGTTTAGTTGCAGTGGCCATGGGAGTTTTTGCAGATGTGCAATCCATTAGATCAAACTTCTTTAAAAGATCATAAATATATTTGGTTTGACTAATGAATATTCCATCACTAACTTGCTTAACTTGTAAACCAAGAAAGTAAGTTAGTTCTCCCATTATGCTCATTTCATACTTACTTTGCATCAATTTGGCAAACTTTTTGCAAAGTTCTCCATCTGTAGAGCCAAATATAATATCATCTACATAAATTTGAACAAGTATACTAGAACCATTAACATTTCTAAAGAATAAAGTTTTGTCGACAATACCTCTTGTGAAGTGATTTTCTAAGAAAAACTTTGACAAAGTATCATACCAGGCTCTAGGTGCTTGTTTTAATCCATGAAGTGCTTTTAAAAGATAGTAGACATATTCTGGAAAATTTGGATCTTCAAACCAGGAGGCTGACTGACATAGACTTCCTCCTCCAAATCTCCATTTAGAATGGCACTTTTGACATCCATTTGATAAACTTTGAAATTGGCATGGGCTACATAGGCTAAGAAAATTCTGATGGCTTCAAGTCTTGCAACAGGAGCAAAAGTTTCATCAAAATCTATTCCTTCTTGTTAACAGCATCCCTTAGCGACCAATCTAGCTTTGTTCCTGACAACTATGCCATTTTCATCCATCTTGTTTCTGAATAACCACTTGGTGTTAATTGGATTCTTTCCTTTAGGCTCGGGTACCAGCTTCCATACCTTGTTCCTTTCAAATCGGTGTTGCTCCTCCTGCATAGCTAAAACCCAATCAGGATCTAACAGAGCTTCTTCTACCTTCTTTGGTTCTTCCTTTGAGAGAAAGCTTCTATATAGACATTCTTCTTGAATTGCTTTTCTTGTTTCAACTCTAGAAGATGCATCACCAATAATGAGCTCAAAAGGGTGATCTCTAGTCCATTTTCTCTATAATGGTAGATTAGCTCTTGATGAAGAGGCCTCATTGTTTTCTTGATGATTAATAGAATTTTGATGATCAGAAACTCCCCTTGAGTTTATAGATCTTTGACTTAAAGATGGGGTTCTTTCCGACTGTCATCTTACTTGACTTCCAACTCCTATTGAGGGACCAACGAATGTTGTTCTTTGTCTGTCGACGGATGATGCAGATTGTCTTTCGACGGATGATGCACTTGGTCTTTCGACGGATGTTGAATTATGTGCTTCATTAGTTAAAGACTTTTCTGCATTATCCTTGGATACTAGTTCTTGATCACTATCATCATCACTATCTTCATAAATCATCTCCATATTATCAAATTTGAGGCTCTCATGGAAATCTCCATCTTACAGTCCTTCAATCTTTTTATCATGAAACACAACATGTACTGATTCCATAATAATGTTGGTTCTTAGATTGTAGACTCTATATGCTTTTCCAACAGCATATCCAACAAAAATTCCTTCATCTGCTTTGGCATCAAACTTTCTATGTTGATCAGTTTGATTTCTTAAGATATAGCATTTACATCCAAAGACATGTAGAAAATTTAGAGTTGGCTTCCTATTCTTGAATAATTGATAGGGTGTCATGCATTTTTCTTGATTGATCAAAGAAATATTTTGAGTGTAACATGCAGTATTCACAGCTTCAGCCCAAAAATATGTTGGTAACTTTGATTCCTCAAGCATTGTTCTTGCAGCTTCAATAAGAGATATGTTTTTCCTTTCCACTACTCCATTTTGTTGTGGAGTTCTAGCTGCAGAAAACTCATGCATAATCCCATTCTCTTCACAATATAATCTCATCAAAGATTATTGAACTCAGTTCCATTGTCACTCCTAGTTCTTCTTACTTTAAAGTCAGGATGATTGTTGACTTGCCTTATGTGATTGATGATGATTTCACTAGCTCCATCCTTGGATTTTAGAAAATATATCCAAGAGAACTTAGAGAAATCATCTACAATTACTAGGCAATATATTTTCCTAGAGATTGACAACACATTGACTGGTCCAAACAAATTCATGTATAATAGTTGCAAAGGTTCTTCAGTTGTTGAATCAAGCTTCTTTCTGAATGATGCTTTAATCTGCTTTCTTTTTTGACAGGCATCACACAATCCATCCTTTGAAAACTCCACCTGAGGAATACCTCTAACCAATTCTTTCTTGACTAGCTCATTTATGGTCTTGAAGTTTAGATGGGACAGCTTATTGTGCTATTGCCAACTTTCATCTTGACTTGCTTTACTGAGAAGACAAGTTACAGATTCTGCATTAGATGAGTTGAAATCAGCTAGATACACATTTCCTTTTTTCAACCCAGTGAGAACCACTGTGTTGCTCTTCTTGTTGGTCACAACACAGGCTTCTAAATTTAAGGTGACTGAGTTTCCCTTATCACAAAACAGGCTGATACTCAACAAATTATGTTTGAGTCCATCCACTAGGGCAACCTCTTTAATTATGACATTATCCTTTAAAATCAAGCCATATCCCACAGTATAACCCTTGTTGTCATCTCTAAAAATAATACTTGGGCCAGCTCTTTCCTTGAATTCATTGAGCAGGGTAGAATCTCCAGTCATGTGCCTTCAGCAACCACTGTCCAGATACCAAAGATTCTTTATGTTTCCCTGCACACATCAAAATCAAATCAAGTTGATTTTGGTACCCAAGTTTCCTTGGGTCCTTCCTTGTTAGCCTTTTCCTTTGGTTTCTTAGGTTTGACCTCATTTGACTTGGGTATTTCAGATTCATCCTTAGTCATTTGAGTTGGACCTTTGAAACCAGTCATTGAAACATAATTATCATGCATATTTTAGTTTACATGAAAAGGCATGCTATTTGCAAACATGTTATTCCAGTAAGGCATGCTAAATGGCATTTGAGGCATATTAAATGCAGCATAATAATGATTAGCTGTAAATGACATATTAGCAAATTATGCATTCATATTCTGAGCAGGCATAACATTCATAGGCATGGCAATCATGTTGGGAAAAGAAGAATGTGCAGACATTGGAGTAGGCATAGCAATCTTGCAATTAACAGACAAATTATTAACACTACCACATTTAACACAGATTTTTCTTAGTGCATATTTGTCAGGTGTGTAGTTTTAATGTTTGTTAATTCCTACTTTCCCATTCCTATTATTTTTCCTTTTTGATTATGTTTTAACCTCAATCTTTTCCAATCTGTCATTCAATTGCTTGATAGACAGATGCCCAACATTAACTCTCTTTTCTTTTCTCACTTGACTTGATTCTCCTGGAATAAAGTTTTTAGAAACTGATCCATATTTCTCATTCAACTTAGCTAGCTTGGCTTTTCTAATTGGCATTCTCTCAGTCGACGGATGTGGTTCCTTGTCTTTTGACGGATAGTCCATTTGGTCTTTTGACGGATAACATTCATCATCCATCGAATCCACATATGTTGACAGTCCTTCAATCAAATTGGACTCAAGCTTCTCTTTACTCTTTTTCCAGGCTACAACACAAAATGACTCTATCCCTTGAACTTTAGTGATTTGTCTATGGACATATCGAGAAGATTTCCAAGCTTAATCACTTCTTGTTCTCGTTCAAGCTGCTTCTTTAAAATCTCTTATTTCTTTAAAGATTCAGTCAGTTCATCCTTGGCAGTTTTATATTCAATTCTCAATTTTTCAAATTCAATGAATTGAGACTCTAGCACATTATTCCTTTCACTTAAAAACAAATTGTTTTCTTTAATTTTAGCATTTTCCTTAGTGAGAGACTTAAGAGTTACACGCAAATGATATAACTCAGTAGAGATATCATTTATGGCATCATTGTACTCAGATTTAGTTAAATGTGCTAGGTTACTGGTGATTACTTGATTACTGGATGAACTAACTTCTGCATCATCTGACTTGGCCATCAGAGCTAGGTTATCATAGCTTGTTTCTTCATCTTCATCCAATCCATCTGCTGCCCAGTCATTCTCTTGTGTGATGAAAGCCCTTTCTTTTTGTTTGAACAATTCAAAATATTTTTGCTTGTAATCAACAGGCTCAAACATCTTCTTACTAGAATCAGACTTTCTACACTCAACTAGCAAAATGACCTGCCAAGCCACATTTGAAACACTTGAATTTAGACTTATCAACCATGTTTCTTTTTGGCTTGGCTGCTCCAAAATTCTTCTTGAATTTGAGCTTGGAAAATCTCCTAGATAAGAATGCAATGCTCATCTATATCATCCATGTCATCTTGGCTCAACTATTCTTTATTTTCAGCTACCATCCCTTTACCCTTGCTTTCACAGACCTTTGATGTAAATTCAACAGCTTCAACCTTCATCTCCTTTTCCTTCTCTTGCTCAGCAACCATTGCAATGGATCCTCCTTTCTTCCTTCCTTTCTCCATCATTTCATCTTGCTCTGTTTCAAGCTCATAAGTCTTTAGAATCCCATACAGTCTTTTCAAGGTAAATTCCTTGTAATCTTGAGAGTTTCTTAAAGAGACTGTCATGGGCTTCCATTGCTTTGGTAGGGATCTAAGGAATTTGAGATTTGAGTCTTTTGTTTGATAAAACCTTCGATGCAACTTCAGAGCATTTAGTAGCTTTTGAAATCTACTAAATATATCAGTGAGTGACTCACTTTCTTCACAGTGAAAATGTTCATATTGCTGAATCAGGAGTTACATCTTGTTCTCTCTTACTTGCTCAGTTCCATCACAAATGATTTGAATTGTGTACCAAACCTCTTTTCCTATTTTACAGTTGATTATGTTGTCAAACATATCACCATCAACACCATTAAACAATATGTTCATGGCCTTTTTATCTTTCCTGACTTGCTCAATTTCTGGATCAGACCATTCATGTCTCGGTTTTGGAACTGATGGTTCATTGCCTGTTGCAGCTCTCATTGGTATATGAGGACCTTTCTATATACAGTCCACATAGGCCTCATCTTGGGAAAGAAGATGTAGGTGCATCTTCACCTTCTAGTGGTGATAGTTGTCCTTGTCCAAAAATGGAATTTTCCCTCCAGCATCCTTTCTAATCATCTTGTTGATTGTTGTGATCTTTATACTCTTTGTGCTTCAAGAGCTTGCTCTGATACCAATTGTTATTCCCAAATAATGCAACAAGAATTACAGAAGGGGGTTAAATATAATTCTGGATCCTTTTTCTGATTTTAAAATTGTTCTTACTAAATATATATCTGTGTTTGATTTTGCAAGAAGTGCGGAATGAAAGTAAACTATAAATCAATACACAAAGCAATACAAACACAAGGCTTTAAAACTTTCTGGTGGATTTGAACTTATCCACCAGAGATATATATATAAAATAGAGAACTCTGTGATGCTTGAATAGCAAACAGCTTCTTACAAGAGAACTTACAAACTTACAGAGAAATGCTTAATAGATACAGCTTTATATATCTCTCTGGAAATTGTGTTAACCCAGTTCTTATGTTCTACTTGCTACACTTGGTTTATATAATACCAAGTTACATGATAGTAAGACAAGACAATAAGACAAACTATATCTAGTCTAACTTCATGCTTCTTCATTACTCTATTCCAGCATCTTTGAATATCTTCTTAATTGCATAAAAATGGTAATGTTTCTTTGTTCTCTAAAACTGTAATTAGGCTGGCACATTATTTTTGCATACAATCAACGCATGTGACTTTCAAGTCACTATCAACTGCTCTTTTGAATTTAAACATCCATTGAGGCTTATTGAATCATCCGTTGAAGCTGTAGTTAATCATTCGTTGATACTTTGGTTGATCATCCGTTAAAGCTTTATAGATCATCCGTTGAAGTTTTACCTGAGCATCCGTTGAAGCTTGACTAATCATCCGTTGAAGCTTTGTGACTTATCCGTTAAGAATTTTTTATTGACAGTGAACTCCATTTCATTTATACAAGATTACAAGGCATCATATATTTACAATTCACCAACCTATCTTGCATATCAATCTAGTAGTCAACATGACTTGAACTTTTCTCAAATATCTTGTTCACTAAGTCATTCAAGTATGCAGAAATGTGCTACTAATCTTATTTTACATAAGCTACTCTTTCAACGGACATTGAGAATGATCATCCGTTGAAAGCTACAAAGTCACTAAGTTAAGTCTACTAAGGTATTTTGATCAACTTATCATCAAGTTCACAACATATTCCTATCATGAACATCCCGAGAACTCAATTCCCGATCAAAATCGGCCAAATCATCAAGCTTTTCCGGCCAAATCTAATTCGAGCCATTTTTAAACTAAACATAACAATCTATATACGAAATTAAAACTCTTTTCATTCACAATCTAAATCATATGTCCATATCAACTAAAGATCAACAACCAGAATAGAAAATAAATTCAAAGAAAAGGGCTAAATTCGGTTTTCACTAAAACTGAATCAAACATGATCAAATCATATATAAAATCGATCCTCGTAATCTCTACAACATCATGCAATTATTAGAACAATTAAATAATTAACAAGAATCCCATAAATTAAAAAGGAAAGTAGATTTTTCTAAAGAGAAAATGGACCCTGAAATCCATATCAGGGTTGTATCCTGAGATAACCCCAAAACTACATCGTTTTATATTTAATTTTTATTTCTTATTTCTTCTAGCATGTTCCCTATTTACGCTTCTTATGAGACATTATTTTAGCCTGTGTAACAACAGTATACACATAATCAAACTTTTCTTTTCTGGTTCATCTCTGCAACTTAATACAATAATTTTTGCTCTTCTTTAAGATGTGCAATCAAGGTTTTTGTGGGTTTGATACTATAATGTCCAACTTCTTATGTGATTTTATAAAATAATTAGAATGTTGAGTTTCATAATAAGGTGCATATAGAGTATTAAATCTGGGTCTAGTAATAGTAATGGTAATTGGAAATGGGTTGATTTGTGGAATATGAGAAAGGGGTGATCGTAATGCAATGCCTATTTCGAGATTAGTGTACATGTTTTTAGTGTACATGTTTGTTGTGTAAAGAGGTTCTTGTTTAGTTTTGTTTAATGGAATAACTTTAATGTCAAAGTGAAGTTGACTTATAATTTGGCAGTGGTGTTTTATATTGAGAAAGGTGTTGATTTAAAAATTTGTCGGAGTGTGTTTGATTAAATAAAAAAAGTTTAAACCCACTTGTTGCTTGATAAACAGGTACAATTATTTTTATGGTTAAGTGTAAATATTAACATTGAGAGACATGGAACTTAAATATAACCCTTACACATTATAGTTACAAAATCATTGAGGGATAGAGTTGCTTGGAAGTTGCGGCACCTTGAAAGTTAATATGAATGTCTGCAAGTAGTTATGCATCATTTTTTCCAAGTAGTTTGAGAGGCCAAATCCAAGAAAAAATAACAGAAATAAGAGTGAATTGTTTTGTAGCATTGGATAATCTTAGTTGCTTCTTATAATTGGCTACTATAAGCAAAGAACTAACTTTGACACCAGTTAATCTGCTTCTAAAGTACCAATGTCTCTGTGACAAGGATTCCAACTTTTTTGAAAAGAAAAGCAATAATTCTAATACATAACCCTCGTGTTCAAAACTTCCTTTACCTTCAGAAAGTTGGCGAGTGAGGTGATAAGGCCAGCAGAATCATTTTTCATGCTAGAAGCACTGTAGTCACCATCTAAAGGATTATAAAGATCATTTTCATTCTCATCATTTTCTTCATGAATAAATCTCTTGTAAGTGCATATCAATAATAAACTTTCGCCAAGAAATGATGATTCATCTGTGATTATAAGTATTTCCAACTCTTTGTGAGCAATGGTAGCAAAATAAGACAGGCCAAACGAAACTCCAACATATATAAAGGCAAAAACTGATAGAATGCACAATGGGGCTCTTGAGAAATGCTTTCCCGAAAGACTCATAGCAAAACTCACAAATAACCAAGTCAGTCCATGAAACAAAACTAGAAACCACCAGCATAAATCTATTGTTTGTTAAATATGAATGTCTGCAAGTAGTTTTGCATCATTTTTTCCAAGTAGTTTGAAATGCCAACTCCAAGAAAAAATGGCAGAAAAAAGAAATAATAAGCCTAGCATTGACTCTTGATAATTTAAGATAACATAAAATATAAGCTTTAACAATTTAATTCGTTAAACTACATCTCAGCACATTGATAGTAATTCTTGGATATCTGCAACACTTGGAAAAATAATAGAAACCCATCCTTAAATAATAGAAACTGAGAGGCTGAAATTAAATGACAAAAAATAATTGAATTCAACACTGCTGTAATACTGTTTGACAGAAGAATAGTACTAACTTTGACATAAAAAAATCATTTAAAACAGAAGATACTAGAGAGCCTGATCATTTGGATTGAAGGAAGCTGCAACCACATTTCTCAATTCATTTTAACAAGTTTTTGAGTAATGTCTCGTGCCACCACATTTTCTACATGTACGTGGCTTTGTTTGAAGTTAAGAAGCTTGTTTACCAGAAAGAATTCTAGAAGCTGCTTTTGGTCATCCTTTACTTTTGCACTTGCCTAGATCCTGGATAGTAAAATGAGGCTGTGATGTTCCTAATGTCGGAGTTTCTAGTATATGCACTTTAGGGGATATATCAACATGTTTGGCTTCAATAACATTTATTTGCTCTGATAAATTATCCAAACAATTAGGAGCAGCTTCTAGGTAGCCCCTCTGACTCACTATTTTATCAAACATTTGATCCATATATGTGCGAAAGTTACAAGCTTCAAGTGCAATGACTTTGTGTTCGCTTGATTTATTTTGAGATTGCTCTAAAACTTTCTCAAAATTATCACAAGTAGTTTAACGGGCATTGAGAGTCCACCTTGGAAAAATATATTTCTGAGGAATATACTTAAAGTTATGTTTTTGTTTTATCAAGTACAAAATATATTTGCACAAGAGTCCCAAATTCTCAAACTTAGCGCAGGTACACTCAAAATTGCAATCTGGAGCGGCATTCACAATATGCGACACATCCTTCTCACCATAAGTATAAGTAACTTCATAAGTTGACTTTTTCATGTCTTTAACCAATTTTTTGTGATGACAGTGAAAAACACAATTGAATTATTCTTTAAATTTCACAAAGGCATTTCTTGTATAGACTTTACTTGCATGAGACTCAATTGGAGTTACCTTTGTAAGATCCGGTTTAGTAGTCATGCATACAAAATCTTCGGCCAACTCTTTGTCATGACGATCAGCAATAACACTATCATATTGATCAATAAATGCAGATAAAGGGGTGTTACTATGGACAAACCCGTCAAAAAAAGCATTTATACTTTCGCTTATTTGACTGGATTTCATACCTGCACTTATATACAACATATATGTATTAAAAATAATCGACGAATGCAACTAAAGTAACGAATGCAATATATTATATAAAAAATTACCTGTGAAAAATGTCTTTTGCAAATAAGCTCGTACCCATTGTTCACGGTAATCGTACATATTTTCTAACCATCTCCAAGATTTAAGTTCACTCTTTAGTTTGTCATTTAGTAGCTCTTCAAAATAGTGTTCATATTTCTCTTTCAAACTAAACCAAGCTTTTTCAGACTCCTCAATATCTCTAGTTTTTATCTGTTTTCTATAATCCTCATCAAATTGCGGATTATAGGAACATCGCAAGGAACGAAGGTGCTCATCAACATGTAAACCAAGATGCCATTTACAAAATCTATGATGGGCATTTGGAAAAACCTTTTTTATGGCATTACAAATGGCAGGATCTTGGTCAGTTATGATAGCACCGAGCGCCCTATTCCACATGCAATTTAACCACTGTTGAAATAACCATAAAAAAGTTTCCTCACGCTCATCTGCCAATAAAGCACAACCAAATAAAGTTGACTGTCTGTGATGATTAACACCAGTAAATGGAGCAAATGGTAGTGCAAAACTATTAGTCCTATAGGTGATATCAAACACTATAACATCACTGAAACACCTATATGCATTTCTTGCTCTTCCGTCATCCCAAAATATGCTTCAAAAAGTTTGACTTTCATCAACTTCGATAGCATAATAAAATTGAGAATCCTGAGCTTGCCTTTCTATAAGCTTTTCCAACACAATCAAAAAAAATTTACCCATGTTATTCCTTCTACTTTTCTTTAAATGGTCTGACATTTGCTGTGGAGTGATCTTTGAATCATTATGACTTCCAAAATTTATCAATCGTGCAATTTTAGATGGATCGATGCCGCAACTATGAAAATCATCTATTGTAGTTTTATTGTGCGGTTCTTGACATGCCCTTTTGTTAGAGCTCAGACGTACCTTTTTATTTGGAGACAATACCATAATGTGGGTGCGTATATCAAAAAACTTAGTAATGCACCAATTTATTCTATTGTAGTATGTTGAATAATCATACGTGCTTTACAATTTTCTCTTTTTATCCGATGATGTTTGACTTCCCTACCGACTACACGTTTATCATCTTTCCGTAACCATTCTTTACTACAAACAAATATTTTCTTTTTCAAAGTACCACTTTTCGACCTTTGAGATGAGTATTTGCGGGTTGAAAAGCCTATTTTAACTGCAAATTTCCCATAGAAATCATATGCAATCTCATCGCTTTCAAACTCCATGCCTCCAGTAGGTACAAGCATTAAATCATTATTTTCATAATTACCTCTTCAGAGTAATGAGGCTGCTTATCTGAACTCCCAACTTCATCCTCAATATTTCTAAGACCCGTTGAATTATTATTCTGATCAAATTATGCTTCATTGTCAAATTCATCATATCGTTCATCAGAACTCTCGTTGGTCTCAATTTCCTCAATACCCACTAAATTTCCAAGCATGTCAATCTCTTCTATGGAATGAGACTCATGATGATCTTGTATCATGTTGTTGCATCTAGGAATGTCGTCTTTTTACTCGCCTAGTGGCTTTGGAAATTAGGGTTAGGGAGGAAATTATAAGAACTGAGGAAACAACGGGTGAAAGAAAAACTAAAAAAATTGATAAATTAAAATTAGTATAAAATGACGTAGTTTTGGGGGTTATCTCAGGATACAACCCTGAGATAGATATCAGGATACAACCCTGACATCCTTATTCAAATAACACATCATGCCACATGGTCCGGAATAACCACAACAACTATTGGCGAGATAACTAAAATGATTAGCTATTTGCTAAATAACAATTAAGATCCACTATATATAGTATATCTTGATAAAATAATTATTCACTATCTATCGGAAAAAAGAAATTATATTCAAGCAGAACAAGTACTATAATAGCATGAATTTAATAAGTCCATGAGTATCTGTAAATAGTGTATCGCCAGAATATGCATTACAGCATATCAATTCTGGGTATGTAAACATTCATCTATTCTGAAGCTAGAATAGGAAAGGGGTTTACTTGCCTGAAAGCAGATACTGAGACTAGCTCTGATTACAACCTGACTGCCCTCCTAGCCTCGATTCTGTAAATCAAATGCACTACTTTAATAACTGGAAAACTAAAATGACGTCTATATGTCTCAACATCTACCCGATCGTCTATATCTAAACATGGCATGTCTTTAAAATCGAAATCGGGCCAAGATATATGTTCTCGATAATTATCCGACTCAGAACGACTCACAAAATAAACGACCTTTCGATATAAAACTATTTATGTCTTGAAAGTATTTTTATTAGAAGCATAATATTTTTCTGAGTCTAGACACGTTCGTTTTGTATTAAACGGATGAACGGTCTATTTATTATGAATGAAATAAGAATAATTCAGTTAATAATATTATTAATTGATTATCAATGCCTTTCTATATTTTTAAAAGCTCAATTTAATTTTAGAATATTATTTGAATTAATTATAAATAATTATATTTTACTTAACTATTTACAGATAAAATTAATTGATTAAATGAATTAATAAATTAATTAAAATCATAAATAATTAATCAAAATAAATTTTAAATAATTAAATTAAATTATGATTTTTGATAGTAATAAAAGCAAATAATTTTATGGATTTTAATTTATTCATTTAATTTTTTTTTAAAATAATTACCTAAAATATTTTTGAATTAAAATCAATTTTTAAAATTGAATTTCAAATTAATTTTTAAAAGAAAATATGATAAACAGATTTAGGAATTGGGGTTAGGGTTGTGGAAGATTGAAGGGATGTTGCAGAAAAAGGAGATATCGCCGGAAAATGAAGAAGACGACCGTTGACTCGCCGGTTTCTGAAAATTTCAGAATCCGACCGAGAAGTCCGGGAATTTTACGAACGTCAGCGAACCTCCGATCTAAGTCAGAATAGCACCGTTTGACACGATTTCAACTCCAAATTGTTCAAATATCCTTCCCCATCCTCCCAACTAGCCTAGTTCATCATAAACATCACGAGAACTCAATTCCCGGTCAAAACCGGCCAAATCATCAAGCTTTTCCGGCCAAATCCAATTCGAGACATTTTTAAACCAAACATAATAATCTACATACGAAATTAAAACTCTTTTCATGCATAATCTAATCCTATATCCATATCAACCAAAGATCAACGACCAAAACAGAAAATAAATTCAAAGAACAGGGCTAAATTCGATTTTCACTAAAACTGAACCAAACATGATCAAATCATATATCAATTCGATCCTCGTAATCTTTACAATATCATGCAATTATTAGAATCAATAAATATTTAACAAGAATCCCATAAATTAAAAAGGAAAGTATATTTTTCTAAATCGAACTTGACTGAATCGTTTTAGCAATAAAATAACTCGGCCAAATACATAAATCGACTGTAAATCATTCAAAGATGCTCATTACATCCTCAAAACAATCAAACAAATCAAGATTAAAGATTTCCCAAATTCATCAATTCCGACGAACATGGTTCGAACGAAATAGTGAATCTTAGCTCGAGTACTTGGTGCCAAAATGATGGAGAAATCACAGGCTTTGATTTGAGATTAGAATTAACAAAAACTAATGGCTAGATAGCTTGATTGGATTGAATCTTTGAAACAAACCTTAGAACTCTTCTAATCTGATTAACAAAGAGAAAAGTTTATAATTATCTGATAGTTTTTTATTTTTATAAAATGGTCGGATAATCACGGAGGTTATTCATACTACAGTAATTTATACCCGATAAATCACAAATAGGTGTTTTCGTTCTCGTAATTTAAAATAAGAAGCCCGAAAATAATAATTTACGGGGCATATTATAAAAGTATTATTTTTAATTAAATACAATATTTATATCAAAATTCCCCAAAAATTACGTATATTTCAAAATTATGAAAACACTGAATATTTGAATACTTTTTTATTTTATAAAAATGAAAATACAAATTTTGTGGGCTTTGACGTCCCGGTCGGGTCCGGGTTCGATAATTTTTACGAAACCAAAATATTTTCTAAATTTAAAATAATCCCAAAAATAAATATAAAATATGCAAATGCACAAAAAACAAGATTTAACATGTAACACGTAACAAACTCACTTTGACGCGCGTCCAAATTGCGTATATTTTTACACAATATTATTTTAAACACATAACAAATATTCAAAAAATATTCCGGTCTTTGCGAGACTGCTGATAATACCTAACGCATGTTAAATCATGGCATGAAGCATTTTAATTTAATTATACACATAATATTTATTTTATATATCACAAAATATTTAGACAATTTTCCTGGATAGTACAAATAAAATAATTTATTGAGTTGAATTATTTCATTATGAGTTGTCTATAAATGAAAATTTGATATATCGACAACTCATTAAGACATATCGATAAGTCATTTTGAACATATTGATAATTCATTTTAGACATATCCATAAGCTAAATTTAGAATTATCAAGAACTCAGTTCTCTAATACTTTTACTGTATTTTATTATGCCTTATATAGATTTCACATATTATCAATATGAATTGATATTAGTCAATTTTTCTTAGAATTAGAAAATTTTCAAGTTGATTTTTATTTTTGAGAAATAAATACACAACAGGATCCTGAAATATTTATAACTCATATTTCAGTTAATTCCTATTTAAATCAAATTGAGTTTGATTCAATAAGAACTAATCTGCTGCAACATGTTAGCTGAGTTCTTGTCTTAAGATAAAGAATGTAACATTCCAATTTCACTAACCAGTCTTGTAAATGTTGTTTCATCTAAAGGTTTAGTAATAATGTTAGCTAACTATTTTTCTGTTGGAACATAAAAGAGCTCAATAGTACCATTTGCAACATATTCTCTAATAAAATGGTACCCAGCATCAATGTGCTTTGTTCTCGAATGATTAATAGGATTAACAACGATGAATATTACACTAGTGTTTGAGAGAGATATGTCCTAAGTCCAATCATGTATGAGGATTTAGGAATAACTTTTATGTAATCTGTTTTGATTTCATTGATATTAATAAAAGACTTATTTTGTTTTTATTATGGGCTCTATCTATTTAAATGTTTAAATAAGATATACCACAGTTTAGAGTAAAGCTTTTTATGGATTGTGATGAGATCATAATAATGAGACCTAAAAGATGATAACTCTAAACTTAAATAGTTCCTGGTCGTAGGATTACTAACTGGTAATTAATAATCTGCAAAGATCGGTACATACTATGCTTGCTTCATTATGAAGGATGTCTGTTCTCATAGACATTTGTGTGGTGACACTATAGCTAGTATGTAGGTGCTTATTATAGAATAAGTTCACTGAACATGACTCACACAGCTGAACAACTGATGGAGTTCACTCACGCGTCAGCAGTTGTTCACATAGTGATAGTTGTACAAGTATCCTTAGACTTGAGGTCATCATAGTCATCTTGTGTACACTGAACTATGCTTTGGTTTAGTTCTTAGTCTCAAGGGACAATTATAAGGGCTCTACTGGGTATAGGAATTTGTACATGAATATAATGTATGATCAATAAAGGATCTACCCCTTCCAGTGAAGGAAGAGAATATTCAATGCTGATCCACTTATGCTAGTTCAGGAATCTCTGGCCAGAGTGAATGAAAGTAGAAATGAGTTTCTAATTTACATTAAATAGAACTAAGCATAGTGAATGGGAAAGCAAGTGATTAAATAAGATAGGCTTGACACAAGTTTCATGCCTTGTATTTAATCGTGATATTGCAGGGTAGAAGGAATTGATTGTACGGTAACTACTCACTGAATAGGTTCTTGGTATTCTAAGCAGTGAATTCGTATTATCCAGATAGTCGCGATATGCTGAGAAGTATCCCTCACGATGTAGAATAAATATAATTAATTAATTAATCATATTTAATGAATTAGAGAATTTATATAAATAATGATAAAATAGTTTTATTATTATTTATTTCTACTACCGGCTTAATATTGAACCTATAGGGTCACACCATAAAAGAGAATGATTTAATGGTGGAGGAATTAATTAATAATGGCTGATAATTATTTATTTATGAAATAAATAATTAATTGGCAAATTTAATAATTGATTAAATGAGATTTAATTGATTATAAATTAATTAAGAAAAGGTTCTTAATATTATTAATTAAGAATTTAATTTTTGGAAATTAAATCAAGTGAGAGAATTATTTCTAAAGAGTTTAGAAAAAGGATTAAAAATTAAAAGGTGTTTTAATTATTAGTGAGAATAATAAAGGGTTAATAATAATAATATTTTATGGCAAAATTTTCAGCTGAAAATTTTGCCTATAAATATACTATTATAGACCCTATTTTTGCCTCAACCAAAAATATTTACAAAACCCTAATTCTCTCCATCTCCTCCTCCTTCATTACATCGTTTTCTTGGTAAATACCGGTGGAGTGCTTCACACTTGAGGAGCAGCTGCTAAGGATCTCCGTTCATCGTTTTTGGATCGCCATTAAAGACCTCCATCTTTCCATTAATATAAAGCTTCTTAAGATAAACATACTGAACTACGAATTAAATATTATTTTTCGCATGGATCCTGCGGAGGGTTTCGGTTTTTTTAAGATTTAAATTTACGTTTTCGCTGCGTTTATGTGCTAAAAACCCTTCAGTGTTGTCACACATGATATGAATCTTTTGTAACACTAATTCATAATCCATTAGTTGATTTTTGATCTAAAGCACTTGAGCACAATAGCTTACAGCAGCTATATATTCAGCCTCAATCGTGGAAGTTGAAACGAATTGTTATTTCTTACTATACCATGATACAAGTCTTTGATCCAGGAATTGACAGCTTCCACTTGTACTCTTTCTGTCCATCCTACATCTAGCAAAATCTGCATCTGTGTATCCAACAGCTTCAAAATAATTTTATTAGGATACCACAATCCCAATTTTGGAGTGCCCTTCAAATATCTGAAAATATTCTTGACCACCAATAGGTGTGACTTCTTAGGATTTGCTTGAAATATTGCACACAAATAAGTGGCAGAGATGATGTTTGGACTACTTGCAGTCAAATAGAGTAAAGATCCAATCATTCCCCAAAGCTTATGATGTCTACACTTTTTCTTATCTTATCTTCATCCAACTTGGTAGCTGTAGACATAGGAATTGATGCAAGTGAGCAATCCATCATTCCAAATTTCTTCGAAAGATCGTTGACATGCTTAGTTTGACTGATGAAAATTCCATCAGTTCTTTGGCTTACTTGAAGGCTAAGGAAGTAACTTAACTCTCCCATCATGCTCATTTCATATTATGTATGAGTATTGAGAATCTTTGATAGAGCTTCTCATTAGTAGAGTCAAAGATGATATCATCCACATAAATTTGAACTAAGATAATATCATCATCATGTTGCTTGTAAAAGAATTTTTTGTCAATTATGCATCTAGTGAATCCATTATTGATCAAGAATTCTAATAAGGTGTTAAACCATGTTTTAGGTTCTTGCTTCAAACCGTAGAGAGCCTTTACGAGTCCGTAGACAAAGTTAGGAAATTTTGGATCTTCAAAGCCAGAGGTTGTTGTACATAGACTTTTTCTTCTAATTCACCCTTGAGGAATGCACTTTTCACATCCATTTGATATACTTCGAAATTTGAGTGTGCATCAAATGCAAGAACAATTCATATTATTTCAAATCTTGCAACTGGAGCAAAAGTTTCATCATAGTCAATTCCTTCTTCTTGTGAGTAGCCTTTAGCAACGAGTCTTGCTTTGTTCCCAGTAACAATTCCATTTTCATCCATTTTGTTCTTGTACACCCACTTAGTTCCAATGATGCTTCTATCTCTTGGTGCAGGAACTACTCACATACTTTATTTCTTTCAAATTGATTCAACTCCTCTTGCATTGCAGTTATCCAGCCATGATCAAACAAAGCTTCCTTAGTTTTTTAGGCTCAATTTAAGATAGAAAACAAGCATATAGACATTCATTTACAGTGGCACTTCTAGATAGTTCTCACACCAGCATCGGGATCATCAATTATAGTATCTTTAGTATGACTTCTGTCCTTTTTTCTGGTGTGATTATTTTGATGACTAGAAGTGTCCTCATTTTCTTCAGTACTGGCGTGACTTGCAGAACTATCACCCATTTCTCCCCCTAATTTTGTGCTATCAAATTCAGGTTAATTTCTTATTAGAGGTGGATCTTCAACTAGTTCACCAGCTTCCTTTCTTTCATTTTTTGCATTCTTTTTATCATCACTTTCAGAGTCATTGTCAAGATTAAGATTTTTAAATTTCAAAGCTTCAGCTTCACTCTTATCAATAAAGTCAAAACCAGGGTACTTATCATCATCAAAGGTCACATATGTGCTTTCCATTATTTTTCTTTGCTCTACAACTTTTACTCTGTAAGAAGTCCTTTCCAATGAGTAAACAAAAAAGATAGCTTCAAATACTATAGAGTCAATTTTGGAAACATGTTCAGAGTTATCTTTTAACACAAAGCATTTGCTTCCAAACACATGAAGATGTTTAATTGTAGGCTTCTTTCTAGACATGATTGAGTAGGGTGACTTGCCAATGCTTTTGTTCACCAAATATCTGTTTTGAATGTAGCATGTTGTGTTAACATCTTCTTCCTAAAAGCTTGTTGGCAGCTTGACATCCTGCAATATTTTTCTTGTAGCTTCAATTAGAGTTTTTTTCTTTCTTTCAACCACACCATTTTGTTGAGGTGTTCTTGAAGCGGAGAACTCTTGAGTGATACCTTTGTCTTTACATAAATCATTCAGTCTGAGATTTCTGAATTCAGTTCCATTATCACTTCTCAATATTTCACATAATTATGATCTTCAGCCCGTTTCTCAATCTTCTTTATGTGTTTAATAAAAATGTATGAAGTTTCATCTTTAGAATGCATAAATTCCACCCCAAGTGTATTTTGATTAGTCATCCACCTTATCAGTGCATATCTCTTCTTAGAAATGGACATGACATTTACAGGACCAAACAAATCCATGTGGATAAGTTGCATTGATAGATATTGTATATAACTATTTTGTGGATTATTTTGTAAGGGATGAATTGAAGTGTGACTAAATTTCTTTCTTGGGATTACATAAAATAGAACAATATTTAAGTTATTTTGTAAAGTATTTCTCGTAAAAATATTTTTCCCTTAGGTATATAAATAATCCTTGAATTCAATTTCTAATAAGTTAACTATCTCTAAATATGATTTACTTTAGTCATTTGTTATTATTCTTGACATGTCCAGTTGTTCACGAAGTTGTCGTATTTGAGAATAGATATTAGCTTTTAGTTTTTAGAAATAGTTTCAATATTATTTTAACTTATTTTGTTTAAAATAATTATCTCTTTGAATTTGATATAAGTGTCCAATATTTTATAAATCGCAAACAACTGGCACAAAGCAAATATTTTGGAGGGATTCAAAATTGACTTAAAAGATGGGGATGCAATTATGAGCCTATGTTTTTAATTAACAAAGATTTTGCACAAACCCTCTACTTTGAGCCTATAAACTGTTTATGAAAGTTCTTTTTACTCTCAATTAGTGTAGATTATTTTAATAAGCATTGTACGTTTTGTAGTGATTAGCATAAGTAGAATAAGTTTTAAGAAATTTTTAAATCGACATAGAAGATTTTTTTATATGTTTACAGTATATAAAAATTTGTTAAGATATTTTTTAAAACTACTTATAGATCATTTGATGGTTTAAAATTTATTATAGGAAAACTAACTTATTTATTTTAAATGAGTGTATGATAATAAACTTATTTCTCAAGTAATTTGATCATAGTTTTAATACGATGCTAAAAATTCTTAGAAAAAATGTTGATGATAATTTCATGTTTAAAATAATTAAAGAATTATTGAGAAAAATAAATTTAATGAAAACTATGGCACGGATATAAAATGTGATTATTTATATTATTTTGTAGTAACTTATAAAACATTTAAGTGTATTAAATTAAGAATATATTGTAATTTTGGAAGAAAAGCATTTAAGTAATCATATTTTTTTCAGTGGCAGTTCACCCTTTAACTTTAAAAACGCTTTCATTCTGCAATCTTTTTTTTATTTATTATAATTGACAAAATTAAACGAAAATGTTTTTTACAGATAAATGGAAATTTTGTAATGAATAATAAAATTTTTAACTTCAATTAAAAATATTATAATTTGAATTTAAGTTCAAAAAAGAATTAATTTATTTTAACTTAAAACATACATGCAAAATTCGTTTTTATTACATAAAGAAATATTTGAGGTTATAATTTTTCTTAATAATAATATTGTGCAAACGAAATATAAGTTTAGATTATTTAAAAATTAAAAAAATGAATATTTTCTTTTACAAAAATTATTACGTTTAAAATTATTACATTTAATTCTTTTAAGTAGGGATATTAAAGAAAAAATATATTCAAGGTAGTTAAATTGAATATAAAATATTTTTAAATAAAACTGAAAAATTAAATTATTCAAATTTGAAAAAGGTCTTATACCTTTTTATGTTAAGACCAAATAAATGTAAGGATGCAAAGTGGGAGTATTTTTAAAGTTAAGATTGCGAACTAGCGCCGGAAAGTTTATGAGTACTTAAGCGTTTTCTAAACTTAAGGTTTATAAACTCCAATATACACAACTGATCATACGTATTGGTGAGTTAGGAAGAGAACAATGAAGGCATAATTATTATAAGGGAAAAGTAGCATACTAATACCAATTCATTGTCAATATTATTAATTTGTAGCATATTTCAACTTAATGTAATGTTTTCTCCACAATTCATATATCACGACTACTCTAGAGGAATGTTAGGTGGAATGAAAATGTATATAAATAAGGGTAAAAAAAATTGATAAAACACATAACCCATTTAGGAAGTGGTTTTGAGGCTAGATAGTAATATGTAGGTGATTCTTGAAATAGATTTTAAGTAGAATTAAAAGGTGAAAAGAATGTAAAAAAATGACAAGAAAATGATGAAAAAATAAAGAAGTATTTACATGATAGTTTGAAAGTACAAAATATAAGTTATTGAAAGGTCTTAATATATCTAGTACGGTTTAGTATATTTAGTTTAGAAGTTTAAGTTATGTATTTTTACAAAAAAAATTATCAAATATATATAGTATTATTTTTCATTTATTTAGATTGTTTTATAGGTAAACATGTATAACTGTATATTATTATAAGTTGAGAACAAAATTAAAAGTGCACATGAAGTTCCATATAGTAGTCAACTCCTCACATATAATGTCCTCGTATAAGAAATTATATCTTTAACAACTCATTTATGTTGTGTATTTTGGTGAATAATTAAATGATAAAAAACATATGTGGGTTATATTGTGAGTGATTTCATCTAAGTTTTTAGAGATTGAGGGTTTCGACTAATAATAATTGTCTTTTCATTAGCAAACTTTCAAAATTTTGATGAATGGTCCTTAATTTACTTCTAATTTTTTTAAAATAAAGTACAAATTTTATAGAGAATTACGAATACGGTATTCTGAAAATGACTTATAATGTGCTATGTAGTCATCCATCAATGACTTTTTCAATTGTAAACTTTTTTTGTTCATATTGAAACAACGATGATGGATAATATTATTAATTATATCATCTATAAATAAAGGATTAAGAAAGACCAAGGATGAGATCATGTTGAGTGCTTTTGGAAGTTATGTTTGCAATTTAACCGAAGATATTATAAAACTATTTATTTTTTGAATGATGACTTTTAATCTTTAAATAATTGGTTCTGAACACTTATATTAGTATTTTATATATTTATTTTAAGATGCAGCAATCAAGGTCATAGATAATATTTTTACGATTTTTAATTTTGTAATATGCATAGTTTGTGATTTATCTAAATAAATTTTGAGTTATACTAGATGTACCATATTGGCTATAAAGAATTGATACAAAATTATTTGGTATTTGATGATGTTGAATAAGATTGAAACTGTATGTATAAGTCAACAATGCCGGTTTAGATAACTCAACATAGAACGGGGACTTGCAAATAATCTGTGTGCCACTTGAATCAGTACAGAAAGAAGATTTGGTATATACACAATATGGTTCTTAAGATTGCAGTGAAGAAGTCGTCAACAGAAGTTTGGGTGAATCATTGATATATTCAAGCATCAGAGTGATAAGGTTGAAGATATTCGAAGTAGTTCTTATGGTTAGTGCGAAGATCTCACGGGTTCAAGTGAAGTTGACTGAAGATTATAGAAGACTTAACAATGCAATGCAAATATTAGAATACAAATACCTGAGAGCGGAATTAGTCTCCTGTGAACCAGACCATTGCGCTAAACGTTAGTGATCATGAAAGAAAACTGAGTATTATCGCAAGGAAGATTGTTAAGTGAAGATTCATATTGAATTATAATGTTAAATGAATGAAGACTCAAAGATATGAATATTGGATGAGAAACATCTTAGAAGATTACGAAGATCAAGGTTAAGGGCTCAAGGACAAGAAGGCTTCAGTGGATCACAATTACAAGAGCATTCCTTATGATTCTTATGGGCTTCACGACTTCAAATGACTAGTAAACTAAAAATTTAAAAATAAAGCAATAAAATGAAAAATCCATCCGTTTTACATCATATCTAAGGGATTTAGATTGAATCTAAGATGAATGAAGAGTTGGTTTGGTTGTATTCACCAATTTTCGTAATAATAGCTTGGTTTTATAGATGTTTATACCTCAATCGTCATCAAAAACTCAAAAAATATAAGTTTAAATACATTATCACCGGGATTCATATTTCATGTTGCCTCATGGCTACACCTGTGGCTCCAGTACCTTTTGTACTAGACTTGTTGACTTCAAGACCTAAATGTAATATAAACTCTAGCTTGAAGATGTTTACAACTCAATAGCCATCAATATCTTAAGGAATGCAAGTTTAAATGCTTGGTCGCCATGTTTCTTGGTTCATGTCTCCTCCCGGTTGCACCCTTGGCTCATGTCAAGTTCTAAGGCATAAGGGATTGTATTTTTCTAGTGCAAAAGCCTACTTGTAGACATCTAGGAGTTCAAGGTCGACATCTAACCTTTTGGGACCATAGGTCGACATCTAGCCTAAAACAAGTGAAAAAATCTAATGCAAAAGTCAGTCCTCTGCATGAACCTTGGATTTAGTCGATGTCTATCTTTCCCCTTAGCTCTTATCGAGTTCTAGCTTTATTATAAGGTTAAGGTCAACATCTAAGCTTCTAAAGAAGATTCATGTGACATCTAAAAATATATGGTACGTTGGAGCTTGATTTCAGTCGATACGTGACTCTCCCAAGGTCCTAGTCGACATGTAGACTCCCTAGGCTACCAAGGAATATTCTAGTCGACATGTGGCTATTATACAAAGGAAAACATAATGAATGGACATGGTTGGTCGATATCTAGAGTGATGTCTCCCTCTTGGTCAACATCTAGCTTCTAACAACTCTTGAAAACTCTAATGAATGAACTATATTGTACCACATCATCTGCCTCCCTCTCCAAGATACTATTCTGATCTACAGGCCTATATATACAATCAAATAAATCAAAATATACATCACTTCTCAAGAACTCTCAAGCGAAGCTCTGCTGAAATATTTTCTCAGAGATTGTTTCAATTTCATTTATTGAAATTTTAAAGAGAAGTGCTGCCAAAATTTACATATATCATAAAGTCTTACATTCTCATAAACACTCATTAGATCTAGCGCTTATAGCTTGTATTGATTATCTTTGATAATAGCTTTATCCTTTTAGAGTGTGTAAGAAAACCCTCGCGATTATTTTTCTTAATATAAGAATTTAACCTCGAATATCATGTTTAGTTGTTTTAATTTTGATTTCGCTGCTATAACTTGTTTAAATTGATTAAATTACATTCACCCCTCCCTCTGTAATTCAACTTTGGACCTAACAGATGATGTTGATATTATGACATGTTTTGTGAGAATGTATGACAGTTTGTTATTTTAGTTAACATATATCCAATAGAATATGACATCTACTAATAAAAAAAAAATTAAATCAGTTCGGGAGCGTAACATTTTTCATTTCATATTTTATAATTACTTTTTTAATCAATTTCATACTTACTCTATTTCGCAAATTTATAAATTTATGAGATGTTCTTTTTTGCCGAGCTTATGAAATGTTCTTATCAATAGGAATAGAAGATTTAAATCAACTAACAATAAATTCATCACTTGAGCACTTTCAAGTTTTAAATAAATATTCATTATACAAATTTCTGTCATGATATAATTTTTTAATCTAATTTTACAATATTGGTACAATATTAGTTATAATTAACATATTTCACCCGTGTGCGTAGCACGAACTAATTCCTAATTTATTTGATTTCGTGCTGAGGAGGTATTAACTAGTAGGTAGGAGTAACAATTTTATGGCAACTAGCTTAACAAGCCCGAGGCACGGATCATGATGTAGTGGTGTTGTGAGTAGCATGTTAAAACCTCTTTTAGGTTTTCATGTACGCTTGTCCTCAATTTGAGCATAGTTAAGAGGCTTTACATCTTTTTAGATATGTTCATGATTTTATTTATTTATAATGGACATAATTATGACTAACATGTCTATTCAAAACTCCTAGAATGATGATCAAATTTCATTCTAATAAATTGACATTTATGTTAAAACATACAACATAAAAGCAAATTGAATATGCTATAATGAATCCAGAGGTGATTTAGTAGGGCATTAAGCGGCTACACAAAGTGGATTCTTAAAATTTGAATGAATAATAGTTTAAATTATAATTATTTTATTGTGCAATTTATAGACCATTTTTCGGATAATGCTTTATGCTAATTACACCATGTTTATGAAATTTTTAGTTTAGGCGAACTTGATCAAATAAATATAGTGGATATTTTTTGTTTAACTAAATAATACTGATTTTAAAGACGAAAAAATTACAAGACAGAACAATGTAAATTAATTATGAAATTAATGCATACATGAAATAATAAAATAATGATTAAAGTTTTAATTAAGTAATGACGATATAATGATGATGATGATGATGATGATGATGATGATGATGATGATGATGATGATGATGATGATGATGATGATGATGATAACGATTTAAAAAGACTACAAACTTACGGTGACATAAACAAGAAAGTAAGATAGAAAGCTAGGTTGGGCTGTCAAATATTTTAGGCAAAAAATTGTTAACGGGACTCGTAAGATAATAAATTTAAAAAAAATTTAAAGAGAAGATGGGTTAGATCAAAATTGAGCCAACATGAAAAGACTATTGGGCTAGATAAAAGGAACAGGATTGTGATAGACACAGTCTAAAAATTAACAAACAAGCAAATTAAATCTAAATATTACTGGAACTAATTAATCCTATTTCTATGTTGACTACTAAACATAATATAACTGTAATTACTGACTATAACTAACTAATAAACAGACAGTTTAATAAACTGTAATTAATATTATAACTTTATTAATGCTAATGAAAAGTTTGATACAAATTAATTCCCGAGAAAAAAAAAGTTGATACAAACTAATTAATCATACTGCTATGTTAATGATTTTTTTTAAAGCGACGGTAGATTCAGTAATCAACTAAATTAGCCATTACAATAGCTATAGGCTTGTTGGTGCATTCCTAACTGTTAGGTAATGATAACAACACAGAGGGGGTGAATGTGTTGTAGACAATATTAAAGACTTTTTGATTTTTTTTAACTTGGTGATCAAAGTAGATAAGAATTATAACAATATTATGTTAACTAAAATAAAGACAGTGCACACAATATTTCAAAACTCACTTAATTTTATATAAAAATCAAGCTAGTGCTTTGCCACAAATTATTGGTTCTTTTTATGTTAAGAACTCAGCTTCTTCCTTGAGAGAGTTACAAGCAATTCTAGATCTATTTGATACATTTTAAAAGCAAAGAACCAGTGTTTACTTTATAGATTAATAAACACAGGTTTACACAGCATGCAATAGAATATACTAATCCATACTTTAAGTTATCTCTAAAGCTTTCCAATTCTGGCTTAGTGTATCTTTGCAAATCTCGTGAATCTGTGACTTTCCTTTGTCAGTTAATCTTGGCATTTGATCTTGCACTCTTCAAGCTGCTTTTGTAGACTTTTCAATCTAAGTAATAAGATCGTTTGTTGATTGATAATCTTGAATATTTATCTTGTCTGCATTCTGTACTTGAGCTTCATATTCAAATCTCCAGTTTGAGCTATAGAGAACTGACATCTCGATAAGTATAATGGCTTAACGAGATCTCTTAGTTCTCTATAAGTGTTTTGACTTGTCGAGGTCTCTGAGTTCTCTATAAGTAAACTTGGCTTGTCGAGGTCTCCAGATTTCTGCATGTAGAAATGACTTGTCGATATCTCTGAGATCTCTATAATCATTTTTGACTTATCGATATCTCTAAGATCTCTAATGAGAATTTGACTTGTCGATATCTCTAATCTTCATAACTTTATTTTGACTTGTCGATATCTCTGAGTTCTCTATTGCAAAAATCACTTATCGATATCTCTGAGACTTCTCTATAAGCTATTTTGGACTTCTCGATAAGTCATTCTGGAGTGCTCGAATGACTTCTCTATATTACTTGATCTGTGACTTGTAGATATCTTAACTTTGAATATTTTTCCCAAAACAGATTTATTCAACTCCAAGCTTCTTCACAATTTATCTGAGACATGATCTTCTTGATCTTCTTCCAGAGTTTATTCTTAGGCTTGAGACTGTTTATAGAAAAATACTCAAGTCTAATCTTTAACATTTTTATAGACTCAAATGATAAAGTACAAAATACAAATTTAGATTATCATACAACTAATTCTTAGGGCTGTGAATTTTGAATTAGTCTTGTTATAGTACAGGCATGTCTTGCACAACAATCTCCCCCAATTTGTGAGAAGATTGTTTATCACAAATTCATGCCCGGTAACAAGACTAACCCCAAGTTACAATGAATAATAAAAATTACTTACAAAATTGACAGAAATACAAGTACAACATTTATTCATTGAATGATTGCATGAGTTTGATTGATACATTCATTTACATGAAATCCTCATAGCCTGGTTCTTTTTTAATGAGGTCCTTAAGATTTACTAGCACTTGAAGTTCATCTATGATTTCAGTACCTCTTAGAGCTTCCACAAGCTTGAGTCACTCATCTAATGAATAACCATTCAGATATTCAGCTCTAAATCTTAATAATCTGCCAACCTTTATATTCAGATTGTATCCATCTTTAGAAAGTCTGCACATCCCCTTAACCTTCAGTTTATTTGATCTTTGTTCCATTCTTGCAAGTTCTTCTACATACTTTCTATCATTTGCTTCCTTCTCAGCCTTGGCTCTTGCATTTCTTTCATCCCTTTCTCTCACCCATACATATAGTACAGCCTTCCAAGCCCTTGTAAGAGTATCATTATCCTTCATCAAGCTGATCACTCTTTTGAATTATGTGGTTGAAAGTATATTCATTAAGCTGCTACCAAGTAGAGTGAAGGTACCATCATCATAATATATCCTGATTTCTGTATAGGATATAGCCCAAACTCTGACTATTTCTTCAGCTAACTGTTGAAAATATTATCATCTGTGATGCACCAATTTAGTGGTAGAAAGTCAGATTGATTATAGCAATTCCAAATAGCCCTTTCAGTAACTTGAAATTTCTTTGGTTTTCTTCCAACAGATTTGTAATGAGTTTTCACAGGTGGCTCGAATGAGGGTAGGTTTGTGATTTCTTTAAGGTGGATTGGCTGGATGTGATTGGTATTTTGAGTACGGTGTTTGCAGTTGGTTTGTACAAGAACTTAGGCTTTGAGGTCAAGGGTAGTTGAATGTTTGAGCTTATAGGTTTATTGGCTTGAGTAGATTGGATTTGGATTGGTTGGACATTTTTCTTTATTCTTGAATCATCCTCCTTCTTCTTTCTTCTCTTCCCATCCCCTCTCTTCTTATCATCTCCCTTCTTCTCATCTTGTTTCTTCTCTTTGCTACCAGTTGCCTTAGAAGAGTGACTTGGATTTGAGCCAGAAGGTTTTTGATCATCTTTCTTTTACTCATCATTGTCCAAATCATCCCTATTGAATTGTATTTTGGGCAACTTAGCTTCAGGATCTCTTAAGTATCTCCCCAAAATCTTTATCATCTCTATATCTTCTCCTGTCTTGTTCTTTTTGGTCTTCAAGTCAGTTTACAGGGTCATTATTAGCTTTTTGTGTGCCATGACACAACATTTGGGAACAAGAAAATTCTTGAGTTCCTTGGTGTTTGGACATATGTAGGTCACTCCCTTGTAAAGATAAAGATATGCTTCTGGGAAAGCAGCTTCTTGAACTTTTTATAATTCCCTCAGCAAGAGAGCGTCTTCATCAATTACACTTTTGACTTTCTCAATGAAGATGTCCAATTCAGATGCCCTTCTTGATATAAGAAAATTCAGGGACACTTGCATGCATCTGTCTACACCTGAGTCATTGATATTTATCACCACTCTCTTTTCCTAAAAATTTCTTTAGTCACTAAGATCACCCTTATGAACTTTATAGTCTTGTTTAAAGCCCTCTTGTAGGTGATGAAGTTGTTATTGAGAGAATCCCTGAGAGCATTTAACAAATCTTTAAATTCCTTGCTGTAACACCCCCCCCCAAATCCGGGGTCGGGGATTCGGGTTGTCACGAGTTCCATATCCCTTAACAACACTTAATCTTAACAATCAACCAATTACTGCGTACTGTGACCCCACAATATACACACACACACTGCAAGTTATAGTCTAAGAAATGAATACCCAAAAAAATAACACAAGTCATTTTATTCCACATAATAAGCCATTACACCTCAAGAAGGTTCTGAATAAATTTACATTTCTTTGCCATTATTATAATTCATATTATACATAAGTCTGGTTCATCAATAGTTGAAAACCTAGTCTATTGGTAGCTCCTACCTCAGCTACGGCGGCATCAACGCTTCCAGAAAACTGTGGAACATTTTCTAACCGCTTGCGAATTGGAAGCTTGGTCATGTTCATCTTGTCTATCTGATGTTGTGTGATGAAAGAAGAAAGCAAGGGTGAGCAACAAGCCCACTAAAATAATATGTATAATGATTTACAATATATGAGCATTCTCATAGTACTCATGAAAGTCTTGGTCAAGAAGAAATGAACCAAGTTTGATATCTTATCGTGACCAAGTCGCAAAATATTCAGTATATATGTATATATACTTTTCAAAATCTTCGAAGTCCTCTTCCATGCATAATATACACAGAGTTCCAGTTTATAACTGTATAAAAATATCGTTGCAAGGTGATCTCATATATCTAACCTTGTCTCAACGTTTTTCTGAAAATCTTTGTCATGCATAAGATAATCATTTACTAGATATAAGTTTAAAAGATGAAGTTACAAGATACTCCAATATACTTATATATTTTCCGAATACTACTTGAACTACCACCGTTCAAGTTATAATTAGTTAATCCCATAGATTAAGCTACAAGACAAAACTTGTATAGAATCAATCTTTAAAATATCATCAAAATAAAATGAAGTTACGAGATACTTCACTTGATGCAAACATCATTTTGAAAGCTTGACCCTGCCAACACTCAACAATCGCCCAACCGTAGCCTTTCTATCGAGGTGCTCTGGGTAGTGTTGCAGAAATATCCAGCTGGATGATGAACTCATTACGGGAGTTTGTCACGCCAGGAAGACCACTTACGATGATCAGTCGCAGTAGTACAACCCCACCATTTTCTACATGTAGAGGAGAACCTGTCGAATTTACTTGTCAACCGAACACTGGACTCCTAAGGAATGGACCGTCTTAGCGGAACTTCCAGGCCATTTAGGCTAATATAATTAGGCTGGGCCGGGCCACTCGACCACTTACGCCACTCCTAGTTCAGATGAAATCCATGACTCTGAAACGTAAGACTCGTCCCCACTTTCCCCAAGTAGAAACTTGTTGATACGGCTCCACCAAGAAGTCGTATCTAGTTGGAAAGGAAAACTCACCGATATTTCCCAGGCGATGCCTGTTAATGGATTAACTTGTTCCAAGAATTTTACTTCCCGGGTATTGGGTAAGTAATCAAAAACTCTTTTATCAAGATAGCAACCTTGTTGCGAATATAAAACATACCACAGAGCCGGGTCCCTCAGGTTTTGAGCGAGTATTTAAATCCCCTTCGAAAGGAGGATCTTAAATATAAAAATGAGTTTTGGGATCCGCTCTAACTTTTAAAATCATTTTGAAGACTCGCAAAATATTTTTAAAAATATTTGGAGTGATGCTGATTTAATAAGATAAATCAGTCCCAATATATTAGAAAATATCTGAATATTATTATTTAAATAATATTCCCATAAAGAATAATCTCTATAAAAATAATTGAAGTAGAAGTTGTAAAACTTATACTTGAAATGAATTTTAAATAACCAAAGATATACTTATATGAAAGTACTATCTTTATTTGAATAATCAAAAGTAAGTTTGATTATCGACACATTATTCTTTAATAACATAAAAAATAATAATTAGTAAATAATCAGAGTCATAAGTCCTCGAATGAATATTCAAATAATAATATTCATTAATAAAATAAACGGAGTCATAAGCCCTCGAATGAATATTCAAAATAATATTCATTAATAAAATAAACGGAGTCATAAGCCCTCGAATGAATATTCAAAATAATATTCATTAATAAAATAAAGTTATCGAATAAACCTTATTCGAATAATAGTTTTAAAAACTATTCATATATATATATAAATATATATATATATTATACTCGGGAGCATCGACTCCCGGTTTTAGAAAAATGTTTACCTTTGGGTCCCCTATACTAAGGGTATATGCAAATTGCCGCTTATCTCTAGCATAGGTATTATCAACTGAATCAACAGATATATGTATCAAGAATACGAAACAGGCATGCATATATACCATATCACATGCTACAATATATCGCAAGAATTTGCTAATAACAATCATGCATCTATCACAAGATAATGCATATACAAAAGTATACATCACCACAACAGTATAACGGATAGAAAACTTGCCTGAGCGACTGGGGGTTACAAATGGCTTGGGACGGGTCTGGTAACCTATAAACAACATATAAGTTGGAATTAAACCAAATTCACTTATAAACCTATACTTTAACCAATTTAGACTTTAAACCTCGCTTTGCGCTTACTGATTCTCTTAAGTCGCTCGAGTACCCTCGGCTCCACCATTTTTAATAAATTAACCATTACGAGTTTTAAGGCAATTCTTTCGCGAGTGTCTTACCAACTGCCTAACACACTTTACATAAATGTTTCATACTCCAATTAGTCCTTTTAGGTCTTTAACCTATGTTTCAAAGTAAGGCGAGGGGTAATGATTCGTTCGCGAAACATCGTTACTTAAAACGGCCGTTTCTCCTAAACCGTACATCGGAATCAAACGAACTACATATCAAAACGAAGCTCGTAACATGAAATATCTAATCATGGCAATGGTAAAAACCTAGAAGTGAGTTTAAGCGTCCTAATGTTAAGAACAAAAACAGCCTAAAGTAAATCGGACATTACAACGGCTATGTTTACGCGATTACCCAAATTTAAACCACTCCAAATCATCTCACAATCATCTCACAATCAACATCCCAACCAAAACTCCATTCATACTATATCATAACAGCCCCAAAAACTTCACATTATCAATTTATACTATTCTTAAACATGAATTTAAACTACACTTAAGTTCATTAATCAACAATCCAAGAACTACCACTCAAAAAAAAAACTTTACAAAACCAACTAATCTCTATATTCACAACAAGCAAGCCTCTCATGAATTATAACAACAAAACTAAACCTAATTACTCAAATAAAGTTAGGGTTTGGAGGGGTTATACCTTCCTTGGAGAGTGGAGAATCAATAAGGAAGCTTTAATTAACCACTAGTTATCTTTACTAAGCTTGAATCTTGAAGAAAACATAAGAAAACACAAAGTTAGTTCTTGAAAACACTATTCACCAAGAACTTTGATGAATTGATTAGCTATGTAAATCATGGAATCTTGAGCTTAAACTTATGTCTCATCTAAGTTATGAATTATGGAAGCTAAAGAAACAAACCTCTTGATTTTTGAAGGTGTGTAGCTAGGGTTTTGAAATTTCTTCCTTGGTTTAAGAAGAAAAAGCCGAGAGCTTTTATTCTTGAAGAAGATAAGTCAACTTCTAATTTTGATGAAATGAATTGTTTTGGCTTGGTTGATTGCTTTTGATTTGTTTTGTTACCTTTTTACCATGGTAATTTTTGTGTGGTTCTAATTCAACCAACAACACACTTTGCTTGGTCATGCTTATGTCACCATGTGATGTCACCCTCCCTCCTTTGTCCTCTTCTCATTGGTTTGATGACATCATCCCCACTAATCTCTTTGATTAGCTTATAATTACTTGGCTAATGACCGCTGATCTGTTATACGGTTCGCTTAACTTTCATTTTCGTTTATCGTTTGAGGGATCATACCCGGGATCTTATTACTTGGGTTCCCTTAACCTTTCTCAATACATTATATTCCTTTTATGATCCTCTCTTACAATCCTTGAATTTAAATCCTTTTTATCCTGTTACCTTATACTCAATTCTTTCGATATCTGGTGGATTTTCGGGAAAAATCAAAGTGTTCCGATTTGGATTCTGACGATCTTTACATACACTTATATACCACATAGAGTACTAATAATATCCCAGAAGATCAATAAAAGAACCCCTTCATAGTGTGGCATGAAAAGTTTTCTTAATCAGCATAATCAGCAAAACACTATTCATAAGGGTTTCAAAAATTCCAAAAATTGGGGTTATTACAGTCTCCCCTCCTTAAAAGGATTCCGTCCCGGAATCAGATAGAAAATGAGTAGGGATACTTTCTTAGAATTGCACTTTCTAACTCTTACATAATTTTCCCACATTGTGGTTCTACCATCAAACTCTGACTAGTTTGATAACTCTTCTCCTAAGCATTTGTCCATTTTTGATCTATAACCCTTCATGGTTGCTCCATGTAGGTTACGTCTGGTTGCATATCTATATGCTCATATGGCCCTATTTGTCTGGCATCCGAATTACACTTCCTTAACATTGATACGTGGAACACGTTATGAACTTGCTACATGTTCGGGGGTAGGGCTAGCTCATATGCTAACTTCCCAATACGTCTTAATACCACAAAGGGTCCACCAATTCGTAGGCTTAGCTTTCCTTTCTTTTTGAACCTCATCAATCCTTTCCAAGGGATACCTTTAACATTACTAGGTCCCCAATTTCCTATTCTTTGTCCTTTTGTGTCGAATCAACATACTTTTTATGTCCATCTTGGGCTACTACCAGCCATCCTCTGATTAAATCTATTATATCCTTGGTCCTTTGAATCACTGCTGGTCCGGGCATCTTGCGCTCTGCAATCTTCATCCTAACATAAGGGAGATCGACATTGTCTTCCCTCAAGGATCTCATAAGGCGACATCTCGATAATGACATGATCTATTGTCGTGAGAAAACTTAATCCGCGTTAAGTGAACATTCCAAATTCTTTCAAGTCTATTGCACAGACTCTCATTATAGCTTTTAGCATTAGAGCTTTTTCTTCTCAATACCCATTCTTTTCCAGTTCGTAATCGCTACTACCTTCCGTTCCTAATATTATACTGATTACACTTTTGCTCGTTAGCGTTCTATAACCTCTTAATAATCGCGTCAACCTTAGTATCACGAACGCGTTAGAATCGGAATACCACCATACTTGGTACCACTTCCTCTCTAGCTGCCTCCATCTTCGAAAGCTTGGTCCTTCATATAGAAGTAAAAGAATTTATTGAGAGATCACTATGATCATGAACACTTGTTCTATTGCATAGTTAGTACAGAAGGTGGTCAGCCTTAAGTACTTGACAAGCAATTAAACAACATGTGGTATCCTACTAGGCTTCTATCACACAGATAGATAGTCATTCGGCAATACCTCCCCTTCTGGAAGGGTTGTTCTTCTCAGCTTATACAAAATAAAAAGGAGATAAAAGAATGAATTGAAGAGAATTGTATATATATAAATTATGCTGCCACAAAATATCTGGCTTGGAATTTACCTCTGAACTATAGAGGTTTGTCATAGGAGAACAAAACATATACGTATATATATCAACATCAGGTATTCGCTATTCCGTCCATCATTCTATGGACCCATGCTCTTCCTCGAGCTTATACACAATCACCTTTGAAACTCCCTCGATATCGAAACTCGAATCTGGGACCTCATTCTAGACATCATCGTTACTAGAATTTTATGCTTGCACTGCAACCTTCCTCGTATAGTAATACGACTCTCTATTGATAGAAGGAATAAATATTCAATAGGTAAATAATCGACCTAGTTTTTCTATCAAAGATAACTTATACGTCAACACGACCCGATTAGTGGTACTCAATCTCAACATCCATTCCAATACAACTTTCACGGTTGTAATCGACTTATTACTCGCAGAATCATTGTTGCATTACTATGGTCCACCACTGACCTACTGTCATCATTCACTTTCCACGAAATCTTAATATCTAACCATACGGAGTCCATACATATCGTATAGAATTCTTCTAAGGAGTTAACATAATCACCATTCATAATTCATGAAGAACACTCCAAATTCTGACGTACTTTCATGACATGAAGCAGATAAAATTGCAGAAGATTTCAATCAAAGCAACGATAGCGGGTTAATACCATTCTTAATCATATGCCTTAAATAGAAGACTTAACTCAAAGGTTCGTCTAGTCCTTTGTGAAACATGGTCCTGGCTTATCTCAAGATAGTACCTTCTGAGATAGATAGCCCGCTCATGGTGATTACACGAATTAAACCTTTACCAACTACTATTACGGTTGGGTATTACACAGTCATCAGAAGGAATGTCAATCTTCCAAACCATAATACAACCTTCACGGCTTTAACCATCATCACTGTATTCCTTTGGCACAAGCGCCTATAATTATCCTCTTACCTTTAAGGTGTCGGCCACCTCTTTGGCCTTTCCTGATAGTAAAATTTCCTTATATTCAATGTCATTTTAACCACCTCCAAATAAATTTTCTACCTCATTTCAATCACTGCTTATGTGAAGATGTTTTCCTTAAAATCTGATGAGAAAAAAAAATATCACTATTTTTCCATAAGTTATTGCCTCAGTCTTTAGAGGTTAATCACTGTCACGACTGACTCTCAATCATACTTAGAACATCTTTTATCTTAGGTCCTAATTGCCTAGAATAATTTTGACCTTTACTGGTGCGATCCATACTTTCTCGTGGTTTAACACGTGCCCCACTTGGCATCATTATAATTACGTCATATTTCCTTTATCAACATTTCTATTCTTGAGAATTTTGAGTATTACCTTTCTCCTTGTAAAACCTCTAAGGTTATCCTTGAATCGTTCCTCCTGTATTCCCTAGATACTAGGCATATCAAGATACCATTTATTAATACCAGAATCATTGTCTATATACTTCTGAAAAATTTCTCCACTGATTCCTAAAGGTTGTTATTACCTTAATCCTTTCCAATTCATACTGTCAAAACTCATACTATCCCTATTAAGGGTGAAATGCCGACCTTTATGCATCCCCTAGGATTCATTTTAAGTTACCGATGTTCTATCCTTAATTCCACCTTTAAAAAGGTACATACATCCTTCCATGGATAAATCAAGTCATATATCCCTGATAAGAGTGTCTTATTCAATCATTCCCACCTCGATAGTATATGCCTAATTTCACAATAACATCTGTATTTAAAATGAGGTCAATCAATATGGCCTCCAAAAGATAACAATGGTTATCCGCTTTTCTTGCCTAATTTGGTAACGATAACAAGGATGTTCTGGAAGATATTGGTCGTGTTCAACGTGAACTTCTTCTTAATAATTCCTTATTTACTTTTGTTATTTATCTCAACAGTCATCTCAATGTTGGGATATCTTTCATACCTGGCGTCTCCCTTTCTGGGTATCAAGCCACCAGTCTTACACTTCACATTCTTGAAGGTCACTCCCTTCATCCAATTTTCCTAATTTCTTACTTTCTTGTCTCCTTAATCTATCCGCGTCTCATTATTTATCCTTCGAACTATCTCAAGGTTTCCTCGAATCCTCCCAACTTACAGGGAATAAAATATATGTATCTCTTATGCCTTCAACCATCAATTTTTAACTCATGGTGAATCACCCTCATCCTGACGATTACATACTTTTCTATTTCTATTGCTACGAGTCTTTAGGGTTTCCTCATACCCAACTCCCTTATCATTCCTCGAACTCTATTGCCTTTATATTCCTTTTCACTTCAATTCCTTTTTATTTTCCTTTCTCTTATCATTATTTCATGAACCCACTAATTATTTACTTCAAACATCACGTCGTTCTGGGATTCTTGTCCTCCGAACGAATCTTTACAACTTTTACAATCTTAGATTCATAATTCATCATACTCGTCCGCCTTTGTTCTGGCTCTAAAGCTTTTACACTATCTCCATAACCTTGGGAATTACTGTCCCGAAAACAATTGATTGAACTTTAATCAGTTTATCATAACCTCTTGCTCCGTGCCTTTCTTGGTCTTTCACCAGTGGTGGCCCTTCTCTTAGGAGGGTAAGTGACAAAAATAGTCTTTTGTGATTCGTCCATCATTTAGAATCTCAAATGATTCCTATATTTCCTTTAGCCAGACTCTTGCCTCGACTGGGTCAGCTTGTTCCTTGGAACTCTAAGGGCTTAGCGACTTAAAGGTCCTGAAAGAATTTCACACCACATTATTTCCTCAAGGTGGTGGTTAGGGGTAAAAGTATAAGTTTTGTTTTAGGCAGGTCCATGGATTGCCCAATAGGAGTACCATCCTGGTTCTTTCTATCTTGCTCGACTTCTGTTTTCTCAGTCTAAATATTTCTTCCTACTCCCCGTAATTGGGGTCATCTTTTAATTTAAAATCCTCATTTTCCACTTCATTATATTCTGGTTCCTTATAGCTTAATTACGACTTCCCTGATTATCACATTCAAGGTTTGCCCCTTATCTTATTCCTCATGGGAGCATAATGCTTGGAAAAAAAAAATTGAGAATCTCTGGATATTTGTCTTATTTACTTTGCTTAAGTCTTTCCTTCGTTCCGTCCTTGCATGATTGCAAATTATGAATTCTTAAGTTTTATAAACTTCATGACACTCTCTTAAGTGTTAATAGTGCAATTAACAATATGAACTTATCACAAACAGACTGATCTGAACTGAAATTAATGAATATATACATAACCATTTGTTCGAGGGTACAACCACTGAACACGTTAAAGAGAATTACATCATTTGATCTGATCGCTTCTATCCCAAAAGTACTACCATAGATAATCATCTAGTCATTAAAACTAATCATTCATAACTTAGGCTAATCCTCCAAAAGCGGTGCTACATGAAACCCTTGTCTGATCGCTCTGGCTCTGCACACTACCATGGATCAAGAAATGCGGGCACGCACGACATCCCTAACCTGCTCCATCACAGAGGTGATGAGGTCTAAGATAGTTGCAAGTAGAGCTGGATCAATCTGACCCTCAAGATGGCCTCTAGCTGTAAAACGGGTGGTAGCCTCAATCCTTTCCATGCTATGAGCTAATCCTCCCGGAAGTACCCCGCCCTCAATCCTTGGTGCAGTAAGTCGATCCAACAGATCACTCCTAACATTACGGGCCTCAGACAGGCCACCCAAAGTCATGTAATAATTGGCGATAAGAGAAGCCTGAGTGGTTGCATCTAGCAGTCCATGGGGTGCAGGTGGTGCAAGCCCAGGGGATCCAAATGGATAACCAAGCACGGTATCAGGTGACAATGGTGCAGGAGATAAAGGTGGCATTTCCTCAGTAGGTGCTGGGCTCTGTACAGGGGAGGGAACAGGAATTGGTGGAACCTCATGGATGTCTTCAGGAACCTCGGGAAGAGGGTCTGATACTGGTATAATTGGTGCCATGGAAGGCCCCACTCCTTCTGCCCTCATTAACCTTTGTGCCCTTGGTAACTCTTCATCCTCGAGTGCCACCCTCGCGGCCATTCTTGCTCTGGTAGTCGCCCTGACTACGGTCATCAATTCCTCAGTGGTCCTCTCTTCATTCTCGTCAGGATCCTCCACGAGATCCTCCTCGGCAACAATCCCTTCTGGGATAACATCCTCAACCGCAACATTCTCAATATGAATCGCATCCGGTCCCTCGTTAGGGTACTCTATCAGATTCACAATTTGATCTCCAACATGTAATAAAACATCCTCATGTTGATGCTCCTGAACCTCAGGGTTCGGTGCCCTGCTGCCCTATACGAGAATGAACTATGTTACTATCATAATATTTATAAGGGTTCCCGTAAGGGTTTTAACTGTCAGTATTACGTTAACTAGTCCGACCATGAACTTGGCAAGAGTTCTTATTATCTGAGTGAACTTATTATCTTAACGTCACATCATCTCTGAGGTTTATAACGCTTGGCTCTGATACCATTTCTGTAACACCCCCCAAAATCCGGGGTCGGGGATTCGGGTTGTCACAAGTTCCATATCCTTTAACAACACTTAATCTTAACAATCAACCAATTACTGTGTACTGTGACCCCACAATATACACACACACACCGCAAGTTATAGTCTCAGAGATGAATACCCAAAAAAATAACACAAGTCATTTTATTCCACATAATAAGCCATTACACCTCAAGAAAGTTCTGAATAAATTTACATTTCTTTGCCATTATTATAATTCATATTATACATAAGTCTGGTTCATCAATAGTTGAAAACCTAGCCTATTGGTAGCTCCTACCTCAACTACGGCGGCATCAACGCTTCCAGAAAACTGCGGAACATTTTCTAACCGCTTGCGAATTGGAAGCTTGGTCCTGTTCATCTTGTCTATCTGATGTTGTGTGATGAAAGAAGAAAGTAAGGGTGAGCAACAAGCCCACCAAAATAATATGTATAATGATTTACAATATATGAGCATTCCCATAGTACTCATGAAAGTCTTGGTCAAGAAGAAATGAACCAAGTTTGATATCTTACCACGACCAAGTCGCAAAATATTCAGTATATATGTATATATACTTTTCAAAATCTTGGAAGTCCTCTTCCATGCATAATATACACAGAGTTCCAGTTTATAACTGTATAAAAATATCGTTGCAAGGTGATCTCAGATATCTAACCTTGTCTCAGCATTTTTCTGAAAATCTTTGTCATGCATAAGATAATCATTTACTAGATATAAGTTTAAAAGATGAAGTTACAAGATACTCCAATATACTTATATCTTTTCCGAATACTACTTGAACTACCACCGTTCAAGTTATAATTAGTTCATCCCATAGATTAAGCTACAAGACAAAACTTGTATAGAATCAATCTTTAAAATATCATCAAAATAAAATAAAGTTACGAGATACTTCATTTGATGTAAACATCATTTTGAAAGCTTGACCCTGCCAACACTCAACAATCGCCCAACCGTAGCCTTTCTATCGAGGTGCTCTGGGTAGTGTTGCAAAAATATCCAACTGGATGATGAACTCATTATGGGAGTTTGTCGCGCCAGGAAGACCACTTACGATGATCAGTCGCAGTAGTATAACCCCACCATTTTCTACATGTAGAGGAGAACCTGTCGGATTTACTTGTCAACCGAACACTGGACTCCTAAGGAATGGACCGTCTTAGCGGAACTTCCAGGCCATTTGGGCCAATATAATTAGGCTGGGCCGGCGCCACTCGACCACTTACGCCACTCCTAGTTCAGATGAAATCCATGACTCTGAAACGTAAGACTCGTCCCCACTTTCCCCAAGTAGAAACTTGTTGATACGGCTCCACCAAGAAGTCGTATCTAGTTGGAAAGGAAAACTCACCGATATTTCCCAGGCGATGCCTGTTAATGGATTAACTTGTTCCAAGAATTTTACTTCCCGAGTATTGGGTAAGTAATCAAAAACTCTTTTATCAAGATAGCAACCTTGTTGCGAATATAAAACATACCATAGAGCCGGGTCCCTCAGGTTTTGAGCGAGTATTTAAATCCCCTTCGAAAGGAGGATCTTAAATATAAAAATGAGTTTTGGGATCCGCTCTAACTTTTAAAATCATTTTGAAGACTCGCAAAATATTTTTAAAAATGTTTGGAGTGATGCTGATTTAATAAGATAAATCAGTCTCAATATATTAGAAAATATCTAAATATTATTATTTAAATAATATTCCCATAAAGAATAATCTTTATAAAAATAATTGAAGTAGAAGTTGTAAAACTTATACTTGAAATGAATATTAAATAACCAAAGATATACTTATACGAAAGTACTATCTTTATTTGAATAATCAAAAGTAAGTTTGATTATCGGCACATTATTCTTTAATAAAATAAAGAATAATAATTAGTAAATAATCAGAGTCATAAGTCCTCGAATGAATATTCAAATAATAATATTCATTAATAAAATAAACGGAGTCATAAGCCCTCGAATGAATATTCAAAATAATATTCATTAATAAAATAAACGAAGTCATAAGCCCTCGAATGAATATTCAAAATAATATTCATTAATAAAATAAAGTTATCGAATAAACCTTATTCGAATAATAGTTTTAAAAACTATTCATATATATATATATAAATATATATATTATACTCGGGAGCATCGACTCCCGGTTTTAGAAAAATGTTTACCTTTGGGTCCCCGATACTAAAGGTATATGCAAATTGCCGCTTATCTTTAGCATAGGTATTATCAACTGAATCAACAGATATATGTATCAAGAATACGAAACAGGCATGCATATATACCATATCACATGCTACAATATATCGCAAGAATTTGCTAATAACAATCATGCATCTATCACAAGATAATGCATTTACAAAAGTATACATCACCACAACAGTATAACGGATAGAAAACTTGCCTGAGCGACTGGGGGTTACAAATGGCTTGGGACGAGTCTGGTAACCTATAAACAACATATAAGTTGGAATTAAACCAAAGTCACTTATAAACCTATACTTTAACCAATTTAGACTCTAAAGCTCGCTTTGCGCTTACTGATTCTCTTAAGTCGCTCGAGTACCCTCGGCTCCACCATTTTTAATAAATTAACCATTACGAGTTTTAAGGCGATTCTTTCGCGAGTGTCTTACCAACTGCCTAACACACTTTAAATAAATGTTTCATACTCCAATTAGTCCTTTTAGGTCTTTAACCTATGTTTCAAAGTAAGGCGAGGGGTAATGATTCGTTCGCGAAATATCGTTACTTAAAACGGCTGTTTCTCCTAAACCGTACATCAGAATCAAACGAACTACATATCAAAACGAAGCTCGTAACATGAACTATCTAATCATGAAAATGGTAAAAATCTAGCATTGAGTTTAAGCGTCCTAATGTTAAGAACAAAAACAGCCTAAAGTAAATCGGACATTACAACGGCTATGTTTACGCGATTACCCAAATTTAAACCACTCCAAATCATCTCACAATCATCTCACAATCAACATCCCAACCAAAACTCCATTCATACTATATCATAACAGCCCCAAAAACTTCACATTATCAATTTATACTATTCTTAAACATGAATTTAAACTACACTTAAGTTCATTAATCAACAATCCAAGAACTACCACTCAAAAAAAAACTTTACAAAACCAACTAATCTCTATATTCACAACAAGCAAGCCTCTCATGAATTATAACAACAAAACTAAACCTAATTACTCAAATAAAGTTAGGGTTTGGAGGGGTTATACCTTCCTTGGAGAGTGGAGAATCAATAAGGAAGCTTTAATTAACCACTAGTTATCTTTACTAAGCTTGAATCTTGAAGAAAACATAAGAAAACACAAAGTTAGTTCTTGAAAACACTATTCACCAAGAACTTTGATGAATTGATTAGCTATGTAAATCATGGAATCTTGAGCTTTAACTTATGGCTCATCTAAGTTATGAATTATGGAAGCTAAAGAAACAAACCTCTTGATTTTTGAAGGTGTGTAGCTAGGGTTTTGAAATTTCTTCCTTGGTTTAAGAAGAAAAAGGCGAGAGCTTTTGTTCTTGAAGAAGAGAAGTCAACTTCTAATTTTGATGAAATGAATTGTTTTGGCTTGGTTGATTGCTTTTGATTTGTTTTGTTACCTTTTTACCATGGTAATTTTTTTGTGGTTCTAATTCAACCAACAACACACTTTGCTTGGTCATGCTTATGTCACCATGTGATGTCACCCTCCCTCCTTTGTCCTCTTCTCATTGGTTTGATGACATCATCCCCACTAATCTCTTTGATTAGCTTCTAATTACTTGGTTAATGACCGCTGATCTGTTATACGGTTCGCTTAACTTTCGTTTTCGTTTATCGTTTGAGGGATCATATCCGAGATCTTATTACTTGGGTTCCCTTAACCTTTCTCAATACATTATATTCCTTTTATGATCCTCTCTTACAATCCTTGAATTTAAATCATTTTTATCCTGTTACCTTATACTCAATTCTTTCGATATCTGGTGGATTTTTGGGAAAAATCAAAGTGTTCGGATTTGGATTCTGACGATCTCTACATACACTTATATACCACATAGAGTACTAATAATATCCCAGAAGATCAATAAAAGAACCCCTTCATAGTGTGGCATGAAAAGTTTTCTTAATCAGCATAATCAGCAAAACACTATTCATAAGGGTTTCAAAAATTCCAAAAATTGGGGTTATTACACTTGCTTAGACTAGGTCCCTCGGCTGCTCTGATAAGCCTCTCCATTCCAACATCAACTTCAACAACTTGAGATTTTCCTTTCTTAGTAGCTTGAGCTTGAACAGATGTGGATGTTTGAGATGATCTTAGTAGCCTAGCCTCTATCTCCCCCTTAGTCTTGTTGGCAGGCATGAGAAGAGGTGTAGGGATTATAGGCCTTACGGCTTTTGGAAGTGCAGGCAATGAAATGTTGAGTTTTCCCATGATGACTCCCAAAGACATAAAATTTTGTATTTTTAAGTGCTTGTGAGAGTCCACCAAAGTCTGAATATCAGCCTGTTGATTTGCTACCATTACTGTGAGTTGGGAGACTTGAGATGTTAAAGACTCATTTATTGACTGAAGAGTATAAACTTGATTTTGGAGAGCTTGAATTTGTAAGTTTGTTGATGTAGAGATGGGTTGTTGAGAGCTTGAAGGAAGAGAGGTGCCAAAAGTGTCTTGCACAGCATGTTTGATACCCTCCATCAAAAGAGCATACAGCTCATACCTGCTTTGATGAAGTTGGTCTAGCTTTAGTCTTGTGTGATGTTGAACCACTTCATGCAAGGCCACAAAATATTGCCTTAGATTCTTAATATTCGTATCTATAGAAGTGAGATCAAATCTTGACTTTTTTCTGTAAAATTCTAAAATCTTGATTGAATCTTGACTTGTGAAGGTATAAACACATCCATTTTATCCCTTACCAGCTTTCTGATCTTGTCTTGATGACCAGTTAAAGTCACTTCTAGTGCTTCACCAAATAGGTGAAAAGTTTTGAGTTGAGCTTTGTGGACCTCATTAACTGCATCATAGACTTCCTCAAGAGTTAAGGCTTTTGCATTGCTGCCCAGTATGGTCAGATAGTCTTCCCTGAATTTGTCCAAAATAGCATTCATCTCAAGACTATAGTCTTTGTTCAGCCAAGCATCACAGTTGCCATCCTGTTCAGCTTCATTAACAATTTTAGCATGTTGTTCTTGGACCTCTTTCTGATATGTGAGCATTATGGCCTGATAATCCTGGTTGGACATATCTCAAGTTAGTAGTTGTTAAGAGATTTGAGCAAGTCCAGACAGCTGATCAACTAGAAGATCATCTACAGTTGTTGGTTGAGCTTCAGCTGCCTCTACCCATTGGGAAATGAAATGTGGTTGTTGTGGTTGAGAAGTAGAAGGTTGGTCTATTGGGTTGGAGGTGGATTAGAGTATATGTTTGGAATCACCTGTGACTGAAGTCACAGTTTGACTCACAGATTACTCTGTGATTTTGACAGTTTGTTATTCCTCACTTGTGGTGGGAACCTCCATTAGAATTGGAGGGGAGTTAGCTAGGTTACTGTCATGTACTCTAGACTCAAACCCTTATGCTCCTTTCAAAGCACTGTCACATGAAAGTGATATACTTGCCTCTCCCATAGCAGGGTCATTGGCAATTGAACTTCTAGCTTTAACTGTGAATGCAATCTCAGCTAGGGTTTTGAGGGAATTGTTCCCCCAACAGGAACCTCCAATTTAATTGGAGAGGATTTAGATAGCTCCCCCTCAGGAGTACTACCCTCAAACCTAACAACCTGTGAAGGTTGATTTTCACATGAAGGTGCATTTATAACCACCACAGGGTCTTCAGTGAAAACTGATGAAACCCTTGTGTTTGTGTTGGTGTCATCAAGGTCTACCCCAACATGTAGCCTCTCACCAACTAATTGTGGGTACTGGGTGGTGAGCACAGTTTCTAGAACCATGTCACTTGATGTTGGAAACACTTGAGAGTTAGATTCAAGTGTTTGATTATAGGTGAAGAAATTTTAGAAATCATACTTTGAATCTCAGATTGGAGCGTTGGCAGCTCCCCCTGAGTAGATGAAGAAGCTTCAAGTGATGTGCTCTCCTTGTGTGTGTCATCCTTATGTCTCCTTTCAAACACTTGAATTTGTTCAAGTCATGGTGCAGACTCAGCTTGGTATAAAAGATATGGTCTCAGCTTGTCAAGGCCCCTGTTGGTTGTCCCACGTTTATACTTCTACAGGAACAGAAGCACTGGAATTAACATTAGTTCTCATGTCAGGCATATGATAAGGATAAGTCCTAAATCTCTCCATCATAAATGGAGTGATTTTGAGACTCACACTTACCTTGTTCTTTGTAGTAAGTGAACCAAATAAAATTTTGGACACTTTCTTATAATTGCCTATTTTTTTCCTATCTACACCATCAAGTAAATGAATGCCTGCAACTTTATGGATTAAAGTAGACATTATAAACCTAGGAAAGAAAATTTCCTTACCTCTTGAAGAAAAAGGCATAGTTAGCCTTGTACAGAGCTCCTGTAGAATTAGCATCCCCACATTGATGTGTCTGTTGTGAGCCATGGAGAACACAAATTTTTGAACTACACTAGAAATATTATCATACCCAGTCTTTCTACATGTGAATTCTCTCACAATGGAGTCAAACAGGAATGAACATTCCTTCCTCAAATTCTTCTTTGAGACTGGCCAAGTTGATCCTTTCATTATAGTTGATGAATTCCATGAATTCTGCTAGTTCATCCTGAGTAGGAACCTCTCAAATTTGCAGTAGGAATGCTCAAGGCCATATTCACATCAGTTTCTGAAAATTCCACTTGTTGACCCTTAATAGAGCAATTAACCACCATAGAAGCAGTTTGGTCCTCATGCACTATTGTCCTTATCACAACTGTATTCCAGAAATCCCCTAGAACATCTAAGTACATAACTGGATTTGTTGTTAAAGCACCTGCAAAATAAGTTTCGGAAAGAAACTTCACAAAACTCTTAAAAGAGTCAGGAGCCTGGTTTGCATCAGTAAAAGCTAGGTAATTGGTGCTCTCCTTTGGGATAAAAGGTGTAATTGTGTTTGATGTTATTGAAATAGTCTGAATTTGAGTGGGTAAGAAAAAGTAGAGAGAAAGAGTTTGAAGTGAGAGAGAGCGGTTAAGAATTGGAAAAATTAGGTCACTTAGAGTTCTTGAAGGCGTAAAGAGGTGTATGTTGAGATGTTTGGGTATTTATAGTAAAAGGTAAATGACTTATCGAGAACTAAAAATGGACGTTTGGAATTTGCTTATCGAGAAGTTATATTGAGAGAATAGATACATATCGATATGTCATTTTCCTGACTCTTATCGAGAACTAGAAAATAACTTGTCGAAATGTCAAACAAATACCCAGTTTGTTCAGTATGAACTGAATTTATTTCTAATTTTTATTTGAATAAATCAAAATAAAATCAGATTGATTTTTTAAAAAGTATTTTAACAAAATAATTTATTAAATTATATTATTTCGGTTCTGAGTTATTTATAAGTTTAAAATGATACTTGTAGAGAACTCTGTGAGTTAATAATTATAGAGAACTCTACAATGACTTACTGATAAGTCATAATAAAGCTTGTCGAGAAGTCCTTCGAGAAATCAGAAAAATGACTTATCGAGAACTCACTCGAGAAGTCTTAAAATGGCTTGTCGAGAAGTCAATTAGACTTATCGAGAACTCAGTTCTCTAATACTTTTGTTCTTTTTGACTTTATCTTGTGCTAATCTCACATATTGAAAATGTAAATTAATGCTTAGACAGTTTTCTCATAATTTAAAAATTCCAAGCTAAATTTGAATTTTGAAAAATAAATATACTGAGATTTCTGAAATATTTATAACTCATATTCCAGTTACTTTCCAATTAAATCAAATTAATTTTGATTTACTAGAAATTAATCTGCTGCAAAACATTAGCTGAGTTCTTGCCTTTAGGATGAAAAATTGAGCATACCAATTTCACCTACAAGTCTAGTGAAAGTTGCTTCATCCAAAGGTTTAGTAAAAATGTCAGCTAACTATTTTTCTGTTGGAACAAAAATTAGCTCAATGGTACCATTTGTAGCATGTTCTCTAATAAAATTGTACCTTACATCAATGTGCTTTGTTCTAGAATGATTAACTGGATTAGCCAAAATAGAAATAACACTAGTATTGTCATACATAGTTAGAATTTTGTGTAACACTGGGCCATAATCCATTATCTAATTTCTAATGGCACTTGAGCACATCAACTTCCAGCATCTATTTATTCAGCCTCAGCTGTGTATTCAGCCTCAGTTGTGGAAGTTGACACAGATTGTTGTTTTTTGCTATACCAGGATACAAGTCTTTGACCAAGAAACTGACAGCTCCCACTAGTACTTTTTCTGTCAACCCTGCATCCAGCAAAATCTGCATCTGTGTATCCAACAACTTCAAAACCTGTTCCCTTAGGATACCATAATCCCAAGTTTGGAGCCCCCTTCAAATATCTGAAAATTCTCTTCACAACCATCAAATGTGATTCTTTTGGATTGGCTTTAAATCTTGCACACAGACATGTTTCAAACATAATGTTTGGTCTACTAGCAGTTAAATATAACAAAGATCCAATCATTCCTCTATAACCTGAAATATCTATACTTTTTCCTTTCTTATCTTCATCCAACTTAGTAGTTGTAGACATAGGTGTAGATGCAGGTGAACAATCAACCATACAAACTTCTTCAATAAATCTTTGACATACTTAGTTTGGCTGATGAAAATTACATCACTTCTTTGACTGACTTAAAGTCTAAGAAAGTAACTAAGTTTTCCCATCATACTCATTTCATATTCACTCTGCATAAGTTTAGAGAATCTTTGACATAGCTTTTTATTAGTATAACCAAATATGATATCATCCACATAAATCTGAACTAGGATCATATTATTACCATGATGCTTGTAGCAGAGAGTCTTGTATATTGTACCTCTAGTGAATTCACGTTTAAGCGGAAATGCTGACAGTGTGTCATACCAGGCTCTAGGTGCTTGTTTTAGTCCATAGAGAGCCTTGAGTAACTTGTATACGAAAACTGAAAATTCTGGATCTTCAAATCCAGGTGGTTATTGCACATAGACTTCTTCTTCCAACTCACCATTAAGGAATGCACTATTCACATCCATTTGATATACCTTGAAATTTGAATGTACAACAAATGCAAGAAAAATCATTATTGCTTTAAGTCTTGCAACTGGAGCAAAATTGTCATCATAGTCAATTCCTTCCTCCTGGTGAGTAGCCTTTTGTAATCAACCTTGCTTTGTTTCTGGTGATAATTTTATTTTCATCCATTTTGTTCATATACATCCACTTTGTTCCAATTACACTTTTGTTCTTTGGTGCAGGAACCAATTTCCAAACTTTGTTTCTTTCAAACTGATTTAGCTCTTCTTGCATAGCAGATATCCAATCAGGATCAAGTAGAGCTTCCTTAGTTTTCTTAGGCTCAACTTGTGACAGAAAATATGCATGAAGGCATTCATTTGCAGTTGCACTTCTAGTTCTCACTCCAATAGTTGGATCACGAATAATTGCTTCTCTTGTGTGACTCATATCCCACTTCCTGGTGTGAATTTGTTGACTTCAGTTTTCTGCATTTTCTTCACCACTGGCATGACTTGCATAACCTTCTTCTCTTTCTCCCCCTGAGTTTGTGCTATCAAATTCAGGTGTTTGAGATGAGTTTCCATTCTCATGATTCTCTTATTTAGTTGACACTTCATTCATTCTATGATTTGTGTTGACTTCAGCTTCATCCTCAGAATCACTATCAATGTTGAGATTTTCAAATTTTAGGGTCTCGGCTTCATTTTCATCAAGGCATTCCAAGCCTGGACACTTTTCATCATCAAAAGTTACATCTGTGCTTTCCATAATTTTCTTTTGTTCAAGCACATAGACTTTATATCTAGTTCTCTCCGATGAATATCATAGAAAAATTGCTTCAAAAACTTTAGTCAAATTTTCCCACATATTCAGTGTTGTCTTTCAGAACATAACACTTGCTTCCAAACACATGAAGATGCTTCACAGTAGGCTTTCTTTTAGATAATGTTAGGTAATGAATTACACATGGAGGGGGGGTGAATGTGTTTTTGTGTTTTTATGCTTTTCTTGAAGTGATTATGGTTGTGAACAAAGTAATTTAAATCTTGTAGTGAAATGTATTAATATTGAAATTTAACAGTCAACAATAAAGAACACAGATCTTCAAAACTCACTTAATTTTATATTAAAATTAAGAATGTCTTGCTACAAAATTTCTAGGCTCTTTGATAATAAAAGCTTAGCTTCTTTCTTGAGAGAGTACAAGATTTTCTTCTCTAAATTGTTACTACTAACGAAGGACGGATGTTAACTTTATCTCTCAGTTAACTACTAGTTTACACAGTGTGTAATAAGACATGCTATTCACTTTAGTAAGCTGTCACTAATCATTCCATTTTGGGAAAAGTATATCTTCCATTTCTGGCTTAGCATATCTTTGCATAATGTGTTAACTTTGATCTTCCTTTGTCAGTTAATCTTCACCCTTGATCTCGCACACTCGTCAAACTGCTTTTTGTAGACTTGTCAATCCAACTAGTTGAATTGTTTGTTGATTGTTAATCTTGGATATTAAACTAATCTGCACATTGTACTTTGAGTTTTGCCTCAAGATCTCCATTTTGTTATATAGAGAACTCGACATCTCGATAAGTATGATGGATTATCGAGATCTCTCATTACTCTATAATTGATTTGACTTGTAGAGGTCTCTGAGTTCTCTATAAGAGAATTTAGCTTGTCGAGATCTCTCCACTTCATGTCTTCACTTTGGCTTGTAGACAACTCTGAGTTATCTAGTGATATTAGACTTATCGATAACTCAGATTTCTCTAGTGAGATTGACTTGTCGATATCTCATAGTTCTCTAATGATATTTGACTTGTCGATATCTCAGAGTTCTCTAATGATATTTGACTTGTCGATATCTCAGAGTTCTCTAGTGATAATTACCTTTTCGATAACTCTGAGTTCTTTAGTGAAGAAATGACTTGTCGATATCTCCGATCTTTATGTCTTCAATTTGGCTTGTCGATATCTCTCTGAGTTCTCTAGTAGCTTTCCTGACTTCCCGATAAGTCATTCTGGAGTTCTCGAATGACTTCTCTATAACATTAAATTTGTGAATTGTAGAGATCTTGACTTAGAATATTTTTTTCAAAATAGATTTATTCAGCTCCAAGTTTCTTCATAATTCTTCTGAGGCATGATCTTCTTCCAGATAGAATTCTTAGGCTTGATACTGTTTACTGAAAAATACCCCAGTCTGCTCTTTGACATGTTTACAGACTTTAAATGTTACAATACAAAATGCAAACTAAGATTACAATACAACTTACTTAGGATTGTCAATTTGACTTAGTCTTGTTATTGTACAGGCATGTCTTGCACAACAATCTCCCCCAATTTGTGAGAAGATTTCTTAACACAAATTCATGCATGTTAACAAGACTAACCCCAAGTTATAATAGAAAATAAAATTAATACATAAAAATTGACAAAATTACAACTTTTATATATTAGGAGATTTACAGAGTTTAAGTGGTTACAAGTATCAGGTAAAGACTGTTTTTGCTTCTGTTTATTTTCTTGATCCTTTAAGTAATCAAGAATTTCAAGTTCTTTTATAATAGGTTTCCCGCTTAGAGCTTCTACAAGTTTAAGTCTTTCTGCCTTTGGATAGCCACTGTCTAGTGAATCAATCCTAAATTTTGAGAATTTTCCAGCTTTAATGTTTAGAAACTTTCCATCCTTGGAGATTCTGCTCATTCCTTTGGCCTTGAGTTCTTCTGATCTTTTTATGAATGTCTCAATTTCTTCATCATACTTCCTCACTCTTTCTTCATATTCAGCCTCATTTTTTTTTCTTCTTTCCTCCCTTGTAATCAACCACTCTACTAAAACTGATCTCCATTCTATTGTAGCAGTATCTTTATCTTTTAGTAGGCTTATCATTCTCTTGATTTCTGTGGGAGAGAGAGAATCCATTAAATCACAGCCAAGGAATGTGAAGGATCCATCTTCATAGTAAATTCTAACTTCACTTAGAGATAAAACCCAGACTCTAACTATTTCCTCAGCTAGTTGTTGAAAATAATCTTCATCTGAGATGCACCAATTTAAAGGTAGAAAGTCACTTTGCTTTAAACAGTCCCAGATGGCCCTTTCAGAAACTTGTACTTTTTCATCATCCTTAGCCTTCTTAGGTTTCCTCCCAACAGTTTTGTAGTGATTTTTTAGTGAAGGCTTGTTCAAAGGTAAGTTTGTGATTTTCTTGAGAGATGTTTGGTTTGAGGTGATTGATGTGTTTAGGAAGGTGTTTGCAGTTTGTTTGTATAGAAACTTTGGCTTAGAGATTAGAGGTGTTTTGATGATTGAGGTTGTTGGCTTTGAAGGTTGAGCTAGATTTGTTTAGATTTTTAGGGTCTGTGGTGGTTCTGAGCCATCATGTCTTTGTTTACTCCTCCTTTCACTTCTCCTTTTGCTTTCACCACCCTTCTTCTCATCCTTCTTCTTCTCTCCTTGAATATTGACCTTGCTGCTAGTTGCTTCAGAGACTTGACTTGGATTTGAACTAGAAGTCTTTTGTTTATCATCCTTCTACTCATCATCATCCTCATCTTTTCTTAAATTATATTGAGTACTTGGCAGCATGGTGTCAGGATTTACGATATTTATCCAAGATCTTTATCATCTCCACATCCCCTTGCTTCTTGCTCCTTTTAATCTTTAGATCACACTGCAAAGTCATGATCAGCCTCATATTTGATCTGACACAATATTTAGGAATAAGGAGATGCTTGGCATGCTTGGTTGATGGACAAACATAAACTACTCCTTTGTTTGGATATAGTTAGGCTTATGGAAAAGCTGTTATATGTGCCTTTTTGAGCTCTTGGAGAAGTTGAGTGTCTTCAGGAATAACTTGATGTACTCTGTCAATCATTACATCCAGTTCAGATGCTCTTAAAGTTTGGAGATTTCCAAGAGTAACCTGAAGACACCTGTCCACACCACCATCATTTATGTTATGACAATCCTTTTCTCTAGAATATCATCAATTTTCACCACCACTGCCCTTATGAAGTTGATATTCTTGCCCAAAGCTTTCTTGCAAGTTACATAGTTGTTTTGAAGAGACACTCTAAGTGCAGCAAGATGGTCATTGAATTCCTGATCTTGATTGGGTCCTTCTGTAGCCTTTAGAAGTCTTTTTTTCCAACATCAACTTGAGAAGAGCTTTGACCAACCTGAATTGGATCTTTAGATTTTGCCTTAGCATCTCTAGATTGTTGAATCATAGCCTCAATCTCCCATTTAGTCTTGGTGACAGGCATTAGTAGGGGAGTTGGAATTTTTGGCCTTATCTGTTCAGGAAGTGATGGAAGTGGTATGTTGAGCTTCCCCATGATGGCTCCCAAAGCAACAGAATTTTGCATTTTAAGATGCTTGTGAGAGTCCACCAGGGTCTTGATGTTTGATTATTGACTCTTGACTAGAGAAGTCAAGGCTTGAACTTGAGCATTTAGAGATGTGTTGGAGGTCTACAAGTCTGAGATTTGTTGTTGAAGAGATTGGATTTGAAGATTTGTAGAGGTCGAACCAGGCTGATGAGAGCTTGTAGATGTTGAGGAGCCAAAAGTTGCTTTTTACAGCCTGTTTGATACCATCCATAAGCAAGGCAGAAGGTTCATATCTACTCTGGTGAAGCTGTTCCAGTTTGACCTTTGAGTCATTTGAATTTGTGATTTGCTTTTGGACTACTTCATGAAGAGAAATGAAGAAGTGTTTGAGATTTTTGACTTCCTTTTTAATGGTGCTCAGATCCATCCTAGTCATTTGATCAAAAAAATGCTTAAATTTGGAGGTGATCTGTACTTGGGATGGTATGATCTCATCCATTTTCTCCGTCACCGGCTTCCTTATCTTATCCTCATGACCAGTCAGCTTGAGTTCTAGAGCTTTACTAAATAGGTGAAAAGCCTCGAGTTGAGCTTTATAGACCTCAGTGACTGCATCATAGACATCATGTGGAGTCAAGACCTTGGCATTGCTTTCAAGAATAGTGACATATTCATCCCCAAACCTAGCCAAGACTTGATCCATCTCCAATACAAAGTCTTGAGATAGCCATGCATCTACATTCCCATCTTGTTCTGCATCATTAACAATCTTCTCTGTAACGCCCCCAAATCCGGGGTCAGAGGATTTGGTCGTCACGAAGAAACCTCAATCCAAAACTACCTATTTAATCGATAAATAAATGTCAGCGGAAGATATTTGACATAAATGACCCCAACTAATCCAAGATCTTTTAAGGTTACAGTTCTAGAAACAAGAATTCCAAATTCCAACAATAAATTTTTCACTTTCTTTTAAAACTCTTTTCAATAATTCTCAACTTTAAAACTTAACCCACTAGTATAACTTCGAAAAGAAGTATACTAGGCCCAAATACAATACACAATTATAATATAATATAATATAAACAACTTTACACAATACAACTTACACTAGCCCGCAAACCCTGGATCAACCACCTTCCAAAAGCTTCTTCTTTGCTTCCTCGAATTACACAGCTAAACAGCGCAAGCTAATCCTCACTGGAGGTTAAATTTAAAAACAGGTAAGTATGAGCGGAAGAAATGCTCAGCAAGATCATTATAGTAAATATAGGGTCATTTGATATAAAACCGACATCTGCATTAGAGCAGAACATTTTTAAAATCATAGTTGCTAAATCATAAAATTTTAGTTGAGGAACCCCAGAATTGATTCCTTAATTGTATTCAAAAGCATTTTGATATTCTTGAGCGACATGCTTCAGCAATACTTTGAATCTTGACGAGAATAAAACTCGTAAAAATAGTGTTTACGGAAATATCGTAAACCACAATAACATGAAACAATGAATATATATTGAATCATAAACTTTATTCAAAACCGAACTCTGGAAATTAATACTTATCAATGTTCAAGAAATTCCTAAATATTCAGTATCCATCATTATCGACTAAGTTTCCATAGACTTAGCCTGCTAAACCAGCCTGATAAGGACGGGTTAAATAATTAAGAAGATCCCAATTTATTCAAGATTCTAATTATCACTGAGCAACAAATGCTGCAGCAACAATCTGAACTTCGAATTCATTTATAAACACTGTAATTTTCCCGAAACTGAGTGCTAAGAAATTAATTCATAATCATAATTTCTTTTCAAGAAGGAATGCCGTCAATGGCGATCAACAATAAATTAGACTGGATACTAGAAACCAACATATGCACTATAATCTGCTGATCAATCAGAATATAGTGCGGATCTATACCCAACTGCATAGACCCAACCAACATAAGGAGTACTCAGGCAACTATGGCCTAAAGGGTCCGGTTCATCTCCGGCCCATAGGATCCAGCTCATCACTGGTCCTTATATATATATATATAGTAAACATCCAGTCCGTGGAGTATTTTGATGTCAAATCACTTTGGGTACTTGCTCAAGAGAGCAATCGATGATAAAGGAATAATAGTGAAAGGAACTTGCATAAATAAGAGTAATTGCAGCGAAATATAAAACAGTTTAACTATTCTGAACTTAGAATAGGAACGAATAAATATTTGCAGTATTTAAGGAGAAAGGTTAGGAATACTTGCCTTTGGGTTTTTAGCAGTTAGTCACACTCGCAAAAACACAAATATCTCATGATGCTTTCTCAAGACGTCACCATTTCTTATTCTTAATTCTTTGATATGCCGCTAATGCGGTTATTGCGGTCTGATACGAAATCTTATCAAACTTCAGTTTTGATCCCCAACGTCTGGTTCTATCCGTCTCGAACAATCCGTATCTACCGAAATACTATGCAACTCTCCCTTTCTCTTGCCTTTGTTTGGTCTCACGCCCTTAATGCCCGATCCTATCATAAGTAAAAAGATACTACTTTAGTATTCTTCTGAAACGATTATCTTATTTCTACCCTTTCGCGATATATATGTATATATATATCATATAAAAAGTCGCACATATTATAGTTTAAAACTTACTACCAACTCAGAATATTATTTAACACGAGAACGCGCAACTTATGATAATATTTCTACGAAAAATTCGGCATGACCTATTTGTAATATGGACAATACCCTGAATAACCACACCACAAATACAACCCACAAGTCATTTCAATGTTCTTACCCAAACATATCATATACGTGTTACGACTAACAATCATAACATGCTTTCAAATCATTGAAATCAAATAAGTCAAATAGATTTAGATACAGGGGAATTTTAGAAAATTTTGGCATGAAGTATTCGTAATTAGGACTATCCGCCTGTTTTTCAATTCCACAATTTAATCTTATAAACAAACAAAATAAAGTTGCCTCAACTTGCAGCAACATAAAAGTAAACAAGTAAGAAAAGTACCCGCCCATACTTGCGGCACCTAAACAATTAAGTATACTGAATAATTTATAATATTTGAACTTACAGTTATATAATTTAGTCATCACCAATTCAACTTGAGTAAACACTTAAATAAATCACCTTACACATATATCACATAGACTAGTAACTATACACATATTCAAATCACACTCTAATAATTAGCAACTAAACTCAATCTCAAATAGGCATATACTAACATGTATTTTCATAAGACACCTCGTTGCTATCACATATACAAATAACAAGTCAATGTACATGTGCACAAGTCAAGTATGTCATCAAGTATGCTAACTTAAATCTATAATTTAATAAACTAGAAAGCACATATCAAATCACTAACCAACACTTCTATATTATAGGTTCATATATTTAATCTATTAAACAATGACTATCAATCACATATATTAGCATGAAACCATATATCGAGTTATAACATACAAAATAGCTACCGAACCTAAAATTTAAGTTAACCAGCCTCGGAAGAATGACATTTTACAACACCTAGATGAACTTAAACAGAAAAGTTTAAAACATAAAAGTTGTAGGATATTTAGCGACCTTTCCAAAATGGTAAGGCTCGCTAAAAATGACCAAGTAACGAATTCAGAAACTTTAAAATACACAGCTGCATAAGCAGATTCAGCCCTGTTTTCGCAAGTAACTTAGTATTTGAGACTCTTAAATCATAGAATTGATTAATGAACTATAAGTAACAATTGTAGATCCTGAATTAAGCTTTTAAAATTGGTATAGTTCAAAGTCATAGCTAAAATAATGAATTTACTACGAATTTTTGAAGTCAGGATGTATCAAACTGAAATAACAGGACAGATTTTACAAATGGCAGATTTTATCATAATTGCAGGCCGAATTTGGAAAAACACAAAGAATGAAAATTGTAGATAATTCCATTATCTTTCCAGAGAGTGCAAAATCATTATCATACGATGAACTAGTTAAAAGCTACGAATTTAACAAGAACTCAGCTTATTTCTAAACGGATTTGACAACACAATTCACAACATATCATGCATATAACTCACTAATAATCCTTCAAATAACTATGTATAAATCTGAAAATTTTGTAGAACAACTCAAAATACCAAGACTGAAATTTAAAACCACCATAAACTATTATAACTTAAACATATATTAACCGGGTCAAGCCATAATCACTTAACGAACCAAAACTCAAGTTATACACTACTACACCTTTGTTATAAATCTTAAAAACCCAGAAATCATCCGTACCAACTGAAATTTCAGATTTTATAAAATCAAGAATAGTAGTTGTCATTTAGACATTCAATCCGCCTAAGAATATATAAGCGAAATTCAACCAAGTATTGACTTACACAACTCGAAACTACACAAAATCAATTAGCAAGTTCATAACTATAATTAACAAGCAAAAATCAACATAAACCAAATAATATTTTATTTTACGCATATTACTCAAAATATTCCTGCAGAGAAACAAATTAAAAAAAATTAAAAACAATTTCAATTCGGGAAAAACAATAACACGCGCGTAACAACAACGCGCCAACCACCGCAGCACAACTGGAATACAGGGGCCGGAAAAATACAGAACTGGAAAACAGGGGCAACAAAACACAGCAGTATACACACACACAAACTGATACACACACACGCACAAGAACATATACATACAGCAAGTATATATGTATACATGCAGCGACCGGAAAATAAACAGGAGGGAGAGCGGCGATTTCGCCGGAAAAAGAAAGAGGGGTGACGGCGAACTCACCAGAAACCGAAAGCAGGGCGGAGGAAGGGAAGAAAAGAGGAGAAAAGAAGAAAATCGAGAGAGACGGAGAGGGAATCGACAGAGAGAGACATGAATCGATTGAGAGAGAAGGGTAGGGAGACAACGAACAAAGGAGAAGAGAAACGGGTTATACCCGATTGAATAATCTCCCCCCCCCCCTTTTTGTTTCTTTTTATTACTTATTGAACCAACAAATAACACGATACTTAAATTTTGGAATATCTGAAAGGTAATTACAAGTATCATAACTCCGAAATTTACCCAAAATAACTTTTAAATTTGTCGAAGTAATTAAAAATTAAATAAATAAAATCTTCATAATTCTTTAAAGCATTTTTAATGATGCGAAACGTACCCGCATTTATCGATTAAACGAATAAATGTGTGGGTGAATAAAAGCCAGAAAATTGACGAAAAAAATTTAAAATGCTCAAAATATTTAAAAGTTAATAAAATAAAATTTTCTTGATTTTTGAAGCATTTCTGAATTTAATACTGATTTTATAATTAGATGAAATCAGGCAATCATTTAAAGATAAATAATCAATAAAATATTGATTTCTAAATTTTATAAATTCCTAAAACGAATAAATAAAATTATAAAACAATACAAATAATTTTAGAAATAATTTTAGCATTTATGAGAATAAATAATCAATAAAATCATTTTAAGAACAAAATAATGTCGTTCAATAATTAATTATACAAATAAGGTTCGTATCCACAATTACCCAAAATTAACAATAAAGTAACACACAGACTCATCCCATATTTTGTTTTGAGCACATAAAAATTGAAATACTCAAATAATATCACATATAAACACCCAAACATCAATTCCACTTATCATATAATTCACTAAAATTCACATAAAATCACATAAACAATTCCAAATAATTATAAAAATAATATCTGAAAATATGGGATATTACATTCTCCTTCTGTCTTTCAACATCTTCATTGTATGTTAGCATAATGGCTTGATAGTCTTGATTGCTCATGTCTGAAGTGAGTAGATGATGTGGGATATTTGTTAAACCAGAAATCTGCTCAACAAGTAGATCATCTACAGATGTAGGTTGAGTGTCAGATTCTTGCAGCCATTGAGAGAGAAAATGTGGTTGCTGAGGTTGTGAAGTTGATGGTTGTGTTGTTGAGGGATTAAAACCACCTGTGACTGAAGTCACAGTTTTACTCACAAATTGCTCTGTATTTATGACAGTGTGTTGTCCTCCACTTGTAGTGGGAACCTCCAATTGAATTTGAGGGGATTTGACTGGGTTACTGTCATGTACCTCAACCTCAAACCCTTGTGCTTCTTGCAAAGAACTGTCACATGAATGTGATAAACTTGCCTCTCCTATAGCAGGGTCATTGGTAATTGTACTCCTAGCATCAATTATTAATGTAATTTCTGCTAGGGTTTTGAGGGGAGTTGTTCCTTGTACAGGAACCTCCAATTGAATTGGAGAGGATTTAGATAGCTCCCCCTCAGGAGTACTACCCTCAAACCTAATAGCTTATGAAGACTGATTTGCACATGAACGTGCATTTGGGACCTCCATGGGGTCTTCAGTAAAAATAGATGAATCCCCCATAGTTTTGATGGTGTCATCAAGGTCTACCCCATCTAGTAGCCTCTCACCATCTGATTGTAGTTTCTGGGTGGTGAGCAAGGTTTCTTGGAGCAAGTCACTTGATTTAGATTGCACTTGAGAAATGGATTCAAGTGTTGTAGGAAAGGAAGAAATTTATGAGATTAAGATTTGTTGCTCAGAATTGAGTGTTGGCAGCTCTCCCTGAATTGATGACGGAGCTTCAATAGATGTGCACTCAAAGTGTTTGCCATCCATATTTTTCCTACCATACACTTGAATTTCTTCAGGTGCTGGCTGTGCAGACTCTATATAGGGTGCATTGGGTAGAATGCTCTTTTCAATAGACACATCCTATTGAGAGGATGTATCTAGAGTCTGTTTTGTCCCCATTTTTACAACTGCATCCTTTTGGGAGGATACATAGGTAGTTTGAGTGGTCATCTCGGTTTGTTTAGCCTTCTTTGTCTTTCTGACCAAGGGTGACTCAGCTTGAGTTTGATCCTCACCACTCTCATCTATTGTTTTTAGGGTTATCTCCTTCCTCTTATTTTTACTCACTTCACCCATTTGAGAGGATGAAGTGATTGGTTTCCTAGCTGCTACTTGGTTCGAAGAAATGGTTTCAGCTTGGGAAGGTCCTTGTGGGTGTTCCTGTGTTTGTACTTCCACAGGTTCAGGGACCATAGATGTGCTAGACTTTGCATTTGATCTCATGTCAGGCATTGGGTAAGGGTAAGTCCTAAATTTCTCCATCATGAATGGAGTAATTTTCAGACTCGCATTTACCTTGTTCTTTGTAGTAAGTGAACCAAATATTATTTTGGACACTTGCTTACAATTGCCTATTTTAGTGATGTTTATACCATTCAACAAATGTATGTATGTTACTTTATAATTTCAAGTAGACATAATGAATCTAGGAAAGAAGATTTCCTTACCTCTAACAGATAGGGGCATGGTCAGCCTGGTTGCAAGTTCTTCCAGGATCAATAGACCAACATTCAAGTGTCTATTGTGAGCTATAGAGTACACCAGCTTCTGCACTATACTTGAGATGTTGTCATATCATGTCTTCTTGCATGTGAAGGACCTTACTACAGAATCAAACATAAAGGACCATTCCTTCCTTAAATTGGTTTTGTTCAAACTTGACAAGTTGATTCTTCCATCATAGTTGATGAAGTCCATAAACTCAGTTAATTCATTCTGGGTTGGCACCTCCACTAAGTTTGCAGTTGGAAGCCCCAAAGCTCTATTCACATCTTTCTCATTGAACTCTATCTGTTGGCCTCCAATTGTGCAAGTTACCACCATGGATACAGAGTTGTCATGCATATCAGTCCTTGTTAGTCCCTTAACAATATGATAAGAATTACAGAAGGGGGGTTGAATGGAATTCTTGAAACTTTTTCTTGAAATAAAGTGTTCTAACTCAAATATAAATATAGGTGTATTGATTAGCATAATGCGGAATAAAAACTTAAGTGAATTAAAACACAAGTAATTAAAAATAAGAGTCTTTAAAAACTTTCTGGTGGATTTGAATGATTCCACCAGAGATATATATTATATATCGAGAGAACCCTGTGTGCGAAAATGCTCACAGCTGCTTACAACAATTGAACTTCTAAGGCTACAGAGAAATGCTAAGAATCCTGCTTACAAATATTTCTCTGCTTTCTTGCTTAGATCGATAGTATCTTGGTTGCTACTACTTGGTTTATATATCACCAAGATTATAAAGTAATAAGACAAGATAATAAAACAAAAACTATCTAGTCTATTACAATGCTACTTCATTACTCTATTCCAGCATCTTTGAATATCTCCATAATAGCATGGAAATGGCAATGCTTCTTTGTTCTCGAAAACCCAGTTGAATAGGCTACCACATTCCATTTGCATCCACTCGGCGCATATGACTGTGTTGTCACTGTCAACAGATATTTGAATTCTTTATCAGTCGGGTTCATGATCATCCGTCGAGTTATTGATCATCCGTCGAGTTATTGATCATCCGTCGAGTTATTGATCATCCGTCGGGTGCATTTGTTGTTCATCCGTCGGGTGCATTTGTTGTTCATCCGTCGGGTAGCAATCAGGCACTTGACTTCATTTCATTTATGCAGAATTACAAGACATCATCTATGTACAATTAATCAACCTATTCTGCATATCTAGTTAAAGTCAACATGACTTGAATACTACTTACAGAATCTATATAATGTTGAGTGCAGAAATGTGCTACAGACTTATTGTTACAAAAGCTACTCACTCGATGGATAATAAGTCATCATCTGTCGGGACTATAATGAGTCATCTGTCGGGACTATAAATCTTATCCGTCGAGTGCTACATTATTTCACTAAGTAAAATCTACTAAGGTATTTTGTTCATGAAATCATCAAGTACACAACATATACTCAACATTCTCCCCCAATTTATGTCTACTGGAATTGTAGCCATAAATTAAGAGATACTTGATGATAACAAAACACCCTAAACATACAACTTTAAAGAAAAGTAGATAATACTGAAAAGTTCTTCAATTAATAAAAATGTACAAAGTTTTGCTCACAGTCATTTTTCAAGATGCTCCTCTAGTCTGAGCAGATTTATCTAGTTCCTTGAAGGTCTGGATCTTCTTCCAAGCTTTTTGTTGTTTTCTTCAATCTAATTTTGGAGTTGCCTGTGGAATTCCAGTTCATCAGATTCTGAGAGATTTAGCTTTCCTTGCATTTCCAAAAGAGTCTCATTGCTAGAGATGCTCAATTGGTCTTCTAATCTGAAGAATCTTCTCACACCTTTGTCATCTATGAACTCCATCAGCCAGTAGGGCCTTAGATGCACTATTCTCCCTGTATAAGGGACAATTAGAGTCTTTGGGAGTGCATCTTTAGCTCTCATACTCCTTAGTTCTTCAATTATTTTTAGTACAAGTCTTATTGCAGTGACATTGAACCCAAAGTTCTTCTTGAAGGATGAATAGACTGTAATCAGCACTGCTTGGCTATCTTGAAGAATCCTGTGAAGTGGCCACTGAATCTCCCTTCCTCCTTTATACTTGAACACTAACCTTTCAGGTAGGTTTCTGTATGCATCAATTCCTCTCACTTCATCTAGTTCATCCAGATAGAGGTTTAGATCAGAAAATTCTTTGATGTCACACAAGTACATGTAGTCTCCCCTATTGACTTTGGGTTGAGCTTTGACTATAGATTTGGATTTGAGAGGTGACAGCTTCACTTTCTTGACTGCTCTTGACTTTGTTCTTCTTGGCTTGCTAAGGATTGGTACATTGAAGTCAGGAATTGGTATGTTCTCCCATTATATTGGCTCATCCTTGGGCACAATAGGTTCACCATGAATATTCCTGTAGGGATCCACCACCCTGATATCTTCAAATACCACAAAGGGCTTTGATGCTTGAGTTGTAGATGGTGTGGATTCCTTAGGAAATTGATCTTCCAATTCCTTGTCAACAATATCCAATTTCCTTTTAGTTGTTTTAGCCAATTCCTTCTTTCTTGGAGACTTCTTCTGTTGTTCAACTTGCTTCTTTGATTCAATAGCTTCAGATGGTTGAGAAGGAATATGTTGTGATGAATTTACAGCATGTAGCTTGGCCAAGATAGCAATCTGCTCTTTCTTTTGTTTAGTCTTTTTAGCATCCAGAGCAGCTTGCTTCTTTTCCTGCTTCAATCTAGCCTTTTCTTCTCTCTTTGCTTGAGAAAATTGAGGATGTCTAGTCACCACACAAATTTCTTTCCCATTTTTGAAAATCTTGGCAATTCTTCTTTTTGAAGCTGAATCAGCTGGATCTTTGTTTAAAGCAATTGACCTTGACAGAAGCTTCTTCTCATCAGGCTTAGGTGTCTCATACACAGTGTTCAAAGGGTTCTTCAATGATGATTTTGAGTAGTTTACCCTTGGTTTAAGAATTATTTCAGCCTTTGGAGATTTGATGCAGGAAGACTGTCCTCTTTCCAGATAGTTTATGCTCATCTCATTCACACTAATTTGCTTGACTTGAGAGTGATGGATGGCTGACTTAACTGGCTCCTTGACAAGTTCAAACTTCTTCTGTATTTCCTCATCAATCTTCTCCCAGTTGACTAAACTTAACTTTTCCTTATCAGCTTCTTTCAAGTTGGCTGCTGCTGCATGAATCAGATCTATACCATATGTAACTGGTGGCTTTGAGATAGTAATTGAAGGCACAATTACTTTACTGATTTGTATCTGAAGCTTCTCCCCCTCACTTGATCCTTTCTCCCCCTTTTTGTTATCATCAAGTTGAGTTGTGGAGGGGGTTTGAGCAGCCACCAGTTTTTGAAGTAGATCAGTCTGTTGGGCTTGATGGAGATGAATGGCAGTCAAAGATGCTTCCATAGCTGACACCCTTGTATCCAAGGCATCTATCTTGGTTGCAAGATCAAAATTTTTCCTTAATTGCCTCTTGATGTCAAGCATTGCAGTGTCTGGAAGTTTAGAATCTATTTTATCTGAAATGGCCTTCTTCATCTCCTCAATATCACCCTTCATGGTGTTCACATCTCTAGTATGTTGGAAGCCCTGAATTTGTTGAAGTTGCAGGGAGGCTAGATGTGCCTGAAAAAGCTTCTTGGTGCTGGCATTGGTAGTGGTTTGAAGAGCAGTATTTGTCTGATTGATTAACTGGATCAGGGTTGTCTTAAAGTAATGCTCATCACAGTGCTTTGAGAATGCATATGATGGCATACCTGACCTTGAACTTGAGCCTACTTCTCCCCCTATGTCCATTGCATCATCTTCACTATCCTCACTCCCATCTCCAAAGAAAACAGCTGAACCACCAGTCTCATAGTCCACATCATCAGTTGTAGAGGGTAAAGCTATGATGGCATCCTTAGCCCTTTGCATAGACTGAGTGGTATGCACCAGATTGAGCATCATTTTTGCATTGTCATTGCCCTGTTCAGCTAGAAGTTGATAAGCTGGAACAAGGTGAGTAAATGCCTCAGCATCAAGGGAAGTGGAATCTATAACAGCTTTAGGATGCTGAGATAGTCCTTCCCTGTCTGCATCCTGGACATTCATTGACTCACTAGCAATGACATCCATCCTTATAGCTCCAGTACCTGCATTTCTCTCATTTTCTCTCTTTTGTTGCATCAGGGTCTCACCCTGGCTCCCCACCCTCACACCCGCACCTTCACCTACTAAGGTGGGACTCCTCTCACTCACTTTTGCCAAACCTGAAGAAATGGATTGCATAGTGTCATTCATTTCCTCTCCTTTTTCCTGGGAGCAACCCAGACTCTCACTCAAAGCACTCTTCTCTCTCAATCCTAAGAGTGACTGTACAACCAATAAATCTTCTGCACTTGAAATAAATGAAGTTTGAAGTTGTGCAGAGATACCCGACGGATGAGTGATATCCATCGGGTTAGTGGTTTTGCTATCCGACGGATGATTGTTGTTAAGCTTATCCGTCGGGATACAATCACTACTCAACGGATGAGCAATATCCATCGAGAGAGTAGAAGTGAATGAGCTGGGAAAAGAAACTATTGTTGACTCTGTGCTGATTGAAGATATTTTGGGCACAGATGATACAACAGTTCCAGAAAGAATCGGCAAGTGAGCCAACAAATTGATGTGTTTATCATATCCACATCTAGAGAATTTGTTGGTGAGTTTGGTGTTTGAGGTGCTTCTATAACTAGAGATTTTGGCTGTGACTCCCCATTTATTGGAGCCACATCAAACTGAATTTGTGAAGGTGCGGTGACTGTGTCTGTTGCACCAGTTTGCACTGTGTGTGTACCCTGTGCATCCCCAAAGGTTTTTGATTTCTTCTTTCTGGCATAAGTTTGGGGTGATCTTGTATCCCTAACCCTCTTGGCATGTGCTCTTGGTTGAGAGCTTCGTTCAATAGCTACATCATTTTGGGAGGATGCAGCTAGAAATGAGCTTTTGTCCTTTTTAAGCACTACAGTTTGTTGGGAAACTGCAGTGTGGCTAGGCTGGGATTCACTCAACTCTCCAACCTTATTCTTGGGATTTCTTTTATGTTCACCCCTTCCCTCACCTAACTTACCCTCATTCACACTCCCCTCTTTGGCTTTTGTGGATTTTGCAACTGGCATCTTTTGAGAGATACCAGAGGGGGCTTTCTTTGATTTGGATTTTGAAATAATTGCAGGTATTGTAGCTTGGGTAGGCAACTGTTTGGTCATTGACACAGTTTCCATAGCCACATTTGAATTCAAAGAAATTGTGGAGGTTGGAATAGTTGTAGGGATAGGTGAACTTACCTCACTTACCTGAGGTTCTTGCATTACAGGAAAATAGAACATTGGCACATCCTTGTGATGATTGGCCCTTTTTTAATCTGCAATGAGCCTTCTCTCTTGAACCCAAAAATCTAGTTTGTTGTTAGGGTTCTCAAGCACAATCTCTTCACAGAGGTGGTTAGCTAATAACATAAGAAATCTAGCATAATACACATTCTTACCTCTTTTGTTTAACTCTCCTAATTTAAAACCTAAATCAAACAAGATAAGGTCATTGAAATTGTAGAATTTATCTGTAACTAGTATGTAGAGCATGTTAAGCATGGAAATATTCACAAAATCAAAATTACTGATCTTTCCTGAGAAAACCTTTGTAACTACATCACACAAGAAACTCCACTCTTTCCTAAGACCCATTCTCCTAATATCACTCAGTTTAGAAGTCGGAAAAGCATAGTGCATGGAGTTAAGCATATTGATTATATCAGTGTCAGTGTGTGGTGAAGTCACATTGTTATCAGGAATTTTGAAACATGCTTTTATCACTTCACTATTGATACATAATTCTTTACCTTTAATGGTTAGAGTGATGGTCTTATCTGTAGAGTTGTAGGTAGCAGTGGTCCATATTTCTTCAACAACTTCACAGAAGATTGTGGGTGATTCCAGCATGGTATAATTGAGCTTGCAACTCTTCACAAAGTCCATCATCTTGTGATAGTCTCCAGATTACTGAATACCCTTGTTCACTAGTGCGGTGAAATTGTTCTTCTCATAAATGAACCCAGTTTGAGACATAATCTTTACAACAGGTGCCATTGTTAGAGAATAAGAGCTTGAAGAGAAAGAGAGTAAGTGCTTTGAGAGAGAATGAAATTAGAGCAGTTGAATTTGAGAATGATAAAAGAAAAGCAATTGCAATGAAATAAGCTTTTATACTATCTCAAAAATAACTGATAAAAATAATAAAGTAAAATAAAGTAACCAATAGAAATTGCCTAAAATAGCCGTCTAAAAATAAACTGTAAAAATTCCACCCATTATCCGTCGTGTTATGCTTACAAACCGTAAGTATACTCGATGGATAATGTATAGGGAATTAACGGCTGAGATTAAGACAATTCGATGGATGAGGATAAACTGTTATCCGTCGAGACATAAAATATTCCAGATAAGTAATTGATTTTTATTAGCAAATAGTATTCTGACTGATGACCAAACTCGATGGATAAAGGTCATCCGTCGAGATGTAAATTTTGACTTAGCCAAAATTCCATCCAAGAGTGAAAAATCAATTAAATTTATGGCTGCATTCCAACTTGCAAATAAACTCATAAAGATTCATGAATAATTAAGCATACCTAACTCACTTACCAATATTGAAAAAGTGGATTCATCCAGTGGTTTGGTAAAGATATTTGCAAGTTGCTTCTCACTTGGAACAAAATGTAGTTCCACAGTACCATTCATTACATGTTCCCTTATGAAATGGTACTTGATATCTATGTGCTTTGTCCTTGAATGTTGTATTGGATTTTCAGTGATGGCAATTGCACTTGTGTTATCACAGAAAATAGGAATCCTCTCAACTTGCAAACCATAGTCTAGCAATTGATTTTTCATCCATAAAATCTGAGCACAGCAACTGCCAGCAACAATATATTCAGCTTCAGCTGTAGAAGTAGAAACTAAATTTTGCTTTTTACTGAACCAGGACACAAGCTTGTTTCCTAGAAATTGACAGGTTCATGTTGTACTTTTTCTATCAATTCTACAACCTGCATAATCTGCATCTGAATAACCAGTTAGATCAAAACCAGAATCTCTAGGGTACCAAATGCCAAGATTTGGTGTTCCCTTGAGATATCTGAAAATTCTCTTAATAGCTATTAAGTGATATTCTCTAAGATCAGCCTGAAATCTAGCACATAAACATGTAGCAAATATTATATCTGGCCTGCTAGCTGTTAAGTACAAAAGTGAGCCAACCATGCCTCTATAACTTGAAATATCCACAGACTTTTCAGTAGTGTTTAATTCAAGCTTAGTTGTAGTGGTCATGGGAGTTTTTGCAGATGTGCAATCCATTAGATCAAACTTCTTTAAAAGATCAAAAATATATTTAGTTTGACTAATGAATATTCCATCACTAACTAGCTTAACTTGTAAGCCAAGAAAGTAAGTTAGTTCTCCCATCATACTCATTTCATACTTGCTTTGCATCAATTTGGCAAACTTTTTGCAAAGTTTCTCATCTGTAGAGCCAAAGATAATATCATCTACATAAATTTGAACAAGTATACTAGAGCCATTAACATTTCTGAAAAATAAAGTTTTATCTACAGTACCTCTTGTGAAATGATTTTCCAAAAGAAACTTTGATAAGGTGTCATATCAGGCTCTAAGTGCTTGCTTCAGTCCATAAAGTGCTTTCAAAAGATAATAGACATGTTCTGGAAAATTTGGATCTTCAAAACCAGGAGGTTGACTGACATAGACTTCTTCCTCCAAATCTCCATTCAAAAAGGCACTTTTGACATCCATTTGATAGACCTTGAAATTGGCATGGGCTGCATAGGCTAAGAAGATTCTGATGGCTTCAAGTCTTGTAACAGGAGCAAATGTTTCATCAAAATCTATTCCTTCTGGCTGACAATAGCCCTTAGCAACCAATCTAGCTTTGTTCCTGACTACTATGCCATTTTCTTCCATCTTGTTTCTGAATACCCATTTGGTGTCTATTGGAATCTTTTCTTTAGGCTTGGACACCAGCTTCCATACATTATTCCTTTCAAATTGGTTTATCTCCTCCTGCATAGCTAAAATCCAATCAGGATCCAACAAAGCTTCTTCTACCTTCTTTGGTTCTTCCTTGAAAAGAAAGCTGATGTATAGACATTCTTCCTGAGTTGCTCTTCTTGTTTGAACTCTAGAAGAAACATCACCAATAATAAGCTCAAAGGGGTGATCTTTTGCCCATTTCTTTTGTTGAGGTAGATTAGCTCTAGATGAAAAAGCCTCATTGTTGTCTTGATGTGTGATTGAGTTTTGATTGTTAGAAACTCCCCATGAGTTTGTGGATCTTTGATTTGAGAAAGGGGAACTTTTCGATAGGTGATCTATCTTGACTTCCTGCTCCTTTTGATAACCCGATAGATGGTGAATTTTGAATACTGACAGATGAAGTTGGTTGTCTCCCGACGGATAATGCAGATTGCCTCCCGATGGATGAAGCATTATGCAACTCGACAGATGTTGAGTTTTGTGCTTCATTGGCAGTGGATTTTTCTGCATTAACCTTAGATACATTCTCATGATCACTTTCATCATCACTATCATCACTGACCATCTTCACATTATCGAATTTGAGGCTCTCATGGTAATCTCCATCTTTCAGTCCTTCAATCTTTTTATCATCAAACACAACATGTATTGATTCCACAACAATGTTGGTTCTTAGATTGTAGACTCTATATGCTTTACCAACAGCATATCCAACAAAAATTCCTTCATCTGTTTTAGCATCAAACTTCCCATTTTGATCAGTTTGATTTCTCAAAATATAGCATTTACAGCTAAAGACATGAAGAAAATTTAGAGTTGGCTTCTTGTTCTTAAACAATTGATAGGGAGTCATGCATCTTGCTTGATTAACCAGAGAAATATTTTGAGTGTAGCATGCAGTATTTACAGCTTCAGCCCAGAAATATGTTGGTAACTTAGATTCTTCAAGCATTGCCATGGCAGCTTCAATGAGTGATCTGTTCTTTCTACTATTCCATTCTGTTGTGGAGTCCTTGCTGCTGAAAACTCATGCAGAATCCCATTTTCCTCATAAAATTCTCTCATGACAAAATTCTTGAACTCAGTTCCATTGTCACTCCTGATTCTTCTAACCTTGAAATCAGGATGATAATTGACTTGCCTTATGTGATTGATGATGATTTCACTAGCCTCATCTTTAGACTTTAGGAAATATGTCCAAGAGAGCTTTGAGAAATCATCTACAATTACTAGGCAAAATCTTTTCTTTGAGATGGACAATACATTAACTGGTCCAAACAAATCCATGTGAAGCAGTTGCAAAGGCTCTTCAATTGTTGAATCAAGTTTCTTCCTGAATGATGCTTTAATCTGCTTCCCTTTTTGGCAGGCATCACATCGTCCATTCTTAGAAAACTCCACTAGAGGAATGCTTTTAACCAGTTATTTCTTTACTAGCTCATTCATGGTCTTGAAGTTTAAATGGGATAGCTTCTTGTGCCATAGCCAACTTTCATCCTGACTTGCTTTGCTGAGAAGACAAGTTACAGATTCTGTATTAGATGAGTTGAAATCAGCTAGGTACACATTTCCTTTTCTTACACCAGTGAGAACCACTTTGTTGCTTCTTTTATTAGTTACAACACAGGCTTCTGAATTGAAGGTTATTGAGTTGCCTTTATCACAAAGCTGGCTGATACTCAACAAGTTGTGTTTGAGACCATCCATTAAGGCAGCCTCCTCAATGATGACATTGTCCTTTGAAATCAAGCCATATCCCACAGTATAACCCT